>NW_010199562.1:45709-45942 GCF_000695765.1 Mesitornis unicolor
GCCGCCGGCAGCGAAGCGGCGGAGGCAAACACCCCCTGAGCCCTGGGACGGAGCCGGCGGGACGAGAAAAGGAAGGGATGAGAAACGTAGTAGGGTAGGGTAGGAGCGGGGCGGAGAGAGCGGAGGAGCCCGGCCCGGCCCGCCCCCCCCGTCATGTGAGCGCCTGCCCCGGCCGCTCCCCCGAGGGAAACCCCGGCAGCGGCTCGGGCGCGGAGGCGGCCACACCGGGGCAC
>NW_010199562.1:46001-46681 GCF_000695765.1 Mesitornis unicolor
AACAACCCACCGTGACTGCAGGGTGCAGTGGGACAGAAGAAACCGGTTCAGAAATAAACGTGCTTTTTGCTATCGTCTCCTAAAAGCCCTACTTGGCAACTTCCTCTCCCAAGGAGAGCGTACAACTCCCTCCTTTCCTGAGACAGAACGATATGTATGTATATAGTTGGGAAATATATATTATATATATAACTTGGCATAACACAGAGGGCCCAGCTTGCCCCACACACATCCAGACACCCCGCAGCAGAGGTCACCATCCTCCCCGGTCCCTTCACCCTCCCGCGGTGGCACCAATGTCGTCTTCACCTCCCGCTGTTTTCACTCTGAAACACGCCAGCACTGACTCTTGCAGCATCCCGCAACCTGGGAAGCAGAAGACGATAAGCAGACACAATAGAGCATTCACTACCATGTTAAACAGATTTTTCATTTCTGTCGCTAAGTGCTTTGTTAACCCCCTACTTCAAAGAACCCACAAGTTGAAAGCACGTCCTTGTTTGCTTCTAACTTGCCTGATACTTCATTGACTTCCACACAGACAACTCAGATCTTATCCCTTTGATTTGGATAGCGATATGCTCGATTTCTCAAGGAGATCGTTATTGTTTCTGGTATCTTGTTCTCTCAAGCAGCTTTTAAATAATTTCTGAGCTACCCAGCGATGAAGGATGCCTGCT
>NW_010199562.1:46712-54362 GCF_000695765.1 Mesitornis unicolor
CTCTCAATTTTTAACAAGGCTAAAATCCAGGTGCCTTATCCCCCACCCAAGGTTCTCTCAGCACCCTGAAGCCATTTAACATGCCTTAGAAAACATATCTTTTTAAAAACCCTGCAAATTATTCAGTGTTTGCGTATTACTTTTGGCCATGGTGTCCTTTCACTTTTACAATCCCATCTTCCAAATTGAGAAGGGGTTCTTCTCAAGATTTTAAATCACTTCTTTTGACTACTCTTGTATTTAGAACACACTACTTTACAACACAAGTTTTTCAGGGTAACTAGTATTTAATTTAACTTCATTTTTGCACTATTGCCACTTTACTGGATAAAAAAAGAACTACACTTTTTAAGAAATCTACCCACATTTCCCTCAAATGTACAAGAGGCCACTGTGTTTTTTTAAGAGCAGGTTTTACCATTTTCCACTGCAGCAATTTCCTCCTCCACTACTGTCCTGCACAGCTGTGTTCAAAACCTGCAGCCAGTTCCACTGCCTCCTTAAGCTTTTCATCATCTTCATTTGGTTTTGACTTCTAAGTTCAAACCCAATTTTCTAATGAATCCTGGAAGCCCTTGGGGATGCAGCAGTTTGTCAGCCTAAGTTTTCATACCCACTCTGCCACCAATATTCAGGTATGCCTTGACTGCCTAGGATGGGGGCCAGTTCTGAATGAAGTCTTTAGAGCTTTTTATCAGATTAAGTAACTTCTGCCACGGCACGTGGGTCAGCATGCAGAGCACCCCACAAACGAACCATCTTACAGTTGCCTTTCTTGTGCCAGCCAAACACACTGCTCCTGCTCCAGTCACCTCCAAGGACAAGTCACACCAACGCTCTCCAAGAAGCTGCTAGACAGAACAGTAAAATTGTCTTGACTGAGTGTCCAGCTAGATCCAGGCTTGCTGTGCTGCTTCTTGGTCACCTTGGTGCCTCTGTCATTTGCTCTGTAAAAGTTACTTCCTCTGGAAGCAAAATCTTTTTTCTATGTACCTTTCTGACCTTTACCACTCAGCTGAGCTTCAGTCAAGCAGGCTTTTACATTTAGAAGTTTATTTTGGAGCCTGATGCCCTCTGGGTGTTCTTTACAGGAAAAGGAAATGGAAGCAAATTGCATTTACCCTGAACACAACCTGACACTGATAGCGTTTCTTAAACTAATCATTATTCCAGGCTTTCTTTAGCTAGCATCTAACAAAAAAACCCCATGAGGCAAAACTTTGTCAAGGCTGCCTTCCCAGTTGTTGCACTTACACATTCTCAGCTTCTCCCTTCTTCGGTTTCCCCTTCCCTTCTTTTATAGCACAAACCACTCACCCACCTATCCCAAACACCCAGAAAAACCAGTTCATCAAATACCCTGGCTTTGGAGCGTTGCTTTTATTTTGGGCTGACAGATGTGACGTTACAACACAGCTTAATTAAGTCTTGCAAGATAGTTGTTTATTTCCACAACTTACGATGACCCAGCAAACTGCTTTTTTAGAACTGGAGAGAAGGGAGTATCTGAATCACAACCACAGGTTAATGGAAATGCAAACTCTGGTTTTGTCTCAATTCACTGAGAGATGTATCTTTCCCTTAGCAGTCAGAAAGAAATAGGACAGTGACAGGATCTTCTGCCGATTCTCTCCCTATAATCTAAAAATAGGAATGTAGTAAATTTTCACACCAAATTCATCACTACTATAAAGAGTTAGGGCTTTAAAACTGAGTAATAAAAAGCAGCTAACTTCTTACTAAAGACTCCCACTACCTTACACTTTCTTGACATCTGCATGTGCAAGACATCCACCCCCAGCATCTCCGTAGCATTCCTGTGATCTTGACACCATTACCTTCTGTTTGCAGGGCAGCGGAGCAGCTGTCTCTGCCCAGACACATTCCTACCTTCAGTCCCGTGGAATCTGCAGTTGTCCAGAGAACAGCAATATTTGGAAACTGCCCAAAGATATGGGACAACTCAAAGGCAGGGTTGTGTGCAGCTCAGAGGAGACAGAAGTAAAAAAATCGAAGCAACCACCTTATCATAAAGCAACATGAAAATTCTCCTTTGAGAATTTCACCTTCAGATGCTCTTAAAGCACAGGGACATGACGCAATCTGGTATTTCGTGGAAAGACAAAGAAAGTCTTTTTTCCCCAACATGAATTCATCTCACCAGCTACTAAAAGAGCTTTCTGACACACAAGCTACACCCTACATCTTATATAGCATCAGTGCAGCTGTAACTACATAAATTTACAATCTCACCAACTACTAAAAGAGCTTTCTGACACACAGGCTACACCCTACATCTTCTATGGCATCAGTGCAGCTGTAACTACATAAATTTACCTCCACTAGCTGTGGGATATAGTGTACTGACATAGCCTTAAAAAAAAAAAGCAAAGAAGTTTCTTCTTTGCCTTTGCAGCTGGCTAGGAAGCTGGCCTGAGGCACAGCCTCAGTTAACTGGGAAGCTGGTTATATGCCTTAAGGCTTTTAAGGGATTATGAGAGGCTGGCCCCCCCACAGTACCTCTGCATATGAGACAATGCTTGCGTGCCGACTGTGCCAGACCAGCAATACAGCTTTTATCAGAGATTAAGACACTTCATGGAAAAAAGTAAATAAGCAAAATTTCTGGTTTCACTCTACCTCATTCCCCTAATGCGCTCTGGCACAACTCTGGTTCAGCAAGCTGCCCCTGAACACTCAGGACACTATTTCACATCACGGCTTCAGAGCACATACATGCGAGGAAGAAAAGGCTTCGCACCATTTACAGCTGTTTGTTTCCAATACCTAGCCAAGAGAACCCAAGCTCCCTTTACCACATTCACTTTAAGGCCACAGACATAATTACAACAGAATACTGTCCTCTGACTCCAGTGCCAGCCACCAGCACAACCAGCCAGCCTCGCTACCCACAAGAGGTCACTGCTGCTCCAGGCAGCAATATTTTCACTGTATCTCTATCTCTGATGAGGGCAGGTGGCTCTAACACCAGAGGTACCTTGGTCACCTTTTGTCATCCTTGCATCATGCCCACAGCTTGGACAGAAATAGCTGCAAGTAGAAGACTGGATAAAAAGTAGAGACCAGTTTAACTACATCCATAAAATAAAGTAGATCTGTACTGAAATAAGCAGAAGAAAAATTATTAAAAGTTAGGCATTAAAGGCTCGGTTTGACTGAGTCTTTCACTGACACAGATCTCCATAGCTTGGCTAAGACACTATCTATGAGAACATCTAGCCAAGAGTTAACAAACCTGATTGTCTGGAAACATAAACCTCACTCTGGAATTGTAACGCAATATAAACACCAAACTAGCCAACAGCTTTACCAGCACCTGAGCTCTTGGTTTCCAGGAGAACAAGACTCTTTTTTCTAAGCCATCACCTGATCCTTAGGTTCACTGCATCAGCTGAAAGGAAGCCAGGGAAGCATGGTCAAGAGAAGGCTTCTGTGAGAGGTAAAAATCCTCATGTTTGTCCTTTGTTGCTTTTTCTAGCATGTGACAAAAAAACCCTCTACATTTCTAGTAGTCCTGGTGCAGATTAAGGACCTAATCCTTGACTTTATTAACCCAATCTATTCCATTTTGGACAGTCACTAATACATACAGCTTTTGATGTAGCATTAATGAATGACAACTAGGGCTGCTCAGTCAATTCCAAAATGACTTCAGTAGCTGTCTCCTCCAGACAACTTCTTCAGATTTAGAAGAAACAAGCAAAAACCCACAGAGAAATACCCTCCCTACTAAGAATCCTAAGCAACAAGGCAGTCAGTTAAATAGGTACAGACACTACAGACACCTCTCATGTTTCTTTTCTTCTCAGAAAACCAACTTCCAATAGAGATTTGAAAAGTTTTATTTGGCAAACACTGGGGCCAAGACAGCTCTATAACGAGTACAAGTAGTATGACTATCAAATCAACTAGGATAAGTTTGATATTCAATGTTAAAGTCATGCTGGCATTTTGGCACAGTGGGAGGATATTTACATACAGAGAACAGACTTTCTGGAAGCACAGTTGCAATACACACAGAAAAGCAAAGCCAGTAAAGTAATTTTGAGTTACAATGGATATGTACTGTTATCGCTGACACTCCTTGTGTGGAAAACTACAAAGCAAAGTTTCATAAATTTAACTTAGTTTAAATTCATTCTAGGTCCTCTGGAGTTAACAAATGCTGCATGAATTCCTATTTTACTCTGATTATGCAAGGCTGAATACTGTGACTCTCTGCTGCTGCTACTCCTAGGTTCACACCCACCATCCTCCTGCTTCCCACCCCTCTGTTCAGCAGTAACAGAGGTGTGCCCTCCCAGGCAGGCAGTGTAACTTTGGCATGTTAGCTGCTGCTCTAACCTGGCTTCTCATGATTCCTGAAGAGACTGAAATATCCAGCTCTCTTATCTTTAACCAGACCAACACGACAGGCAGCTGAGTCCTCAACTGTTGACAGGCATCAGGATAGAAGAATGGCCCTGAAGCAACAGGAGAGTGTAAAAACCTGCTGGATCAAGCTGAACCAGGGATTTACGTGGTCTTTCCTGTTCCACCTCCAGTGCACGAGAGCCGCAGAGCAGAGTGTGAGTACACAACTGCCGAAACAGGACACATCACCTACCAGCAAAGCACCATACCAGCTCTGTTCAGCAAGCCCAATGGCTTTTCTTCCAGCAAGGAGATGCTTAGTCATTTTAAGCAGTTTTCCATTAGCATTAAAAAAAATCTGCGTCGTCAGGCTGCAGAGATCGCACAAGAATTCAAGCCAGCAACTCCCAAAAAAAGCCACGAGCAATGAGAATTTTTTGCAGGCAGAATGTAATTAGTTACACTGCTGGAATTAAGCCAGCACAATCAATGAATTAAAGTATGCTCCAAGTGTTGTGATCGTTTCTCATTTCAAATTTAAATTAGGAGATTAATATGGGATAGTCCTTCATGCTGTGGCTGCGTGGAGAAAAAGAAAGGTATTAATATTGTACATTAACAATGAGACTGAGTATTGAACAAAAAAATATTAAATTTAAGACCTGGTCTTAAGGTCACCCAACTCAGACTAAAGTGTGGAGCAGTGGCACATTGGGAAAGGGATTAGAAAGGACACTTGCACAGCATACAAAGAGGCAATCTTTGCAGTGATCTTCGTAGCAATCTTTCAGTGCTGTATTTTTAGCTGTTCTCATGTCTTATAATAATGTACAGACTGCATCTCATATTTAGTAATAGGAAAATAGGCCAAACAGCAGTAATTTTGGTGTTTAGCTTTTACTGTAAATTTGAAATATATACACACTGTACTTTGCAACAGAAAGGTCTGCCTACAGCCTGCAGTTTTAACAGAGATGAGACAAGAATATAAAAGCTAAGAAAGAGACCTGATTTAAGCACTACTGCAAAGTTATGTACAGGAAACTTGAAGAGCAGAACATTATCTTATAACCTGGAATTCAAACTCACTGACCTTATTAACGCAGGTGAAGTTGCTCAGGAGTTACACACTGAGACTGGTCAAGCCCCACGTTGGTCCCCCCAGCCACATTCCAGGCATTGCTGCAGTTCCACTCAGCCAACACCCAGCCCAGCCTCAAGTGTGGAGCAATGGTACTTTGGGAGAGAGCTCTGGAAAGGGCTTTTACACAGAGCACAAAGAGGCACCCTCCTAAGAGATCTTCGCGATGATCTTCCAATTATATGTATAGTCATTCTCAATACCGATACCACCACCTCCTGTTTCTCCACAAAAAAGTGTGGAACTGATGGCCATCTTTGGCTCTCTAAAGAGGAAAATAACTGAAAGTAAAATGCCATAGAAAAGTTGTATTTTATCAGGAAATCTGATGTACTAGCTCAAAACATCTGCCTCGTGACAAATACCCTGCAAAGGCAGAGAAGAAGTTTCAGAAGATTTGCAACAGGATACCGTGCTCCCTTCTGGCCATCTTCTGAGTGCAGAACTTTTAAAGACAGTTAATGGAGTTTGCACCAATTACAGGGAGTTGTGAATTACGTTCACGTCTGGAAAAAAAAAAAGCATACAGAAGTGTGGGCAACCAGAGTCATAGCCAGTCTTTTAAACTGGGCTGGAGTTCCAGTGTCCGTGGATCGCAATACTCAGCTCAGGCCAATTCAGTGGAGGCCATAGAGAATAAAACACAAAACCAACTTGGTGTGATCAAATTTAATGTAAGCTCTTATCCTCTATGTCAGTACTGGAAGCTTAAACAAGATTCAGACAAGGCCTTTCCCTCTTACAAGGTTGGGTTGCTCTTGCATTTCCTCCAGTAGAACAATCCCGTATCATAGATTTGTCCTTTCTGTAAGTCTTCCTTGCCTCCCTCTCATCTAGACAAGGTAAGAAGTAATATCTCATTGTGTAATTAAAATCTAATTAATTCTTACCCAGAACAATCAGTTAAGTTTCTGGGCACTTGACTGCATGAATTTGCAATGGATAGCTGCTGACAAACACCAACACCAGGTGAAACAGTGGCTACAGGTGAGTTGCTCCTACGTAAGGCTCAAAGCCATTAGCCTGTCATTACCAGCCTAAGGCTGAGGATCAGATGAATTCCTTCTAAAAGCAGGCCCCTCTCCCAATATCTTGTGTTGCATTTTTGCAATGTTACTAACAACAGTGGGTATTTTACTCTCGGGAAGATGGTTGTGGGAGCAACAAAAAGAAGAGCAAAGTAACTTGCAATGTGTTTATCTTCTCTTTTCTTCATCTCTTGTCCGGGTATTTTACTCTCAGGAAGATGGTTGTGGGAACAACAAAAAAAAGAGCAAAGTAACTTGCAACGTGTTTATCTTCTCTTTTCTTCATCTCTTGTCTCTGATGCATTTCTGTGGCATTTCTCACATTAGCCCTCTGCTCCATCAGACACCCCAAGCTCCAGTGCAATAGAATGCACCTGGGCAGCATCCCAACCCGAATCCCCATCCACCTCTCAAGCCATGGAGTTATGAGGCAGGCCCAACAACGTGCAGCACTTCTAGGGCAGTATACTTGCTGATTGCTTCCTTGTCTATTGTTCACAACAACCAGCTAAGACACTGCCAAAGAAACACTCACAGCTGGCATCACGCAAGGAGGGAAGATAGGGCAGGTTGTTCGAGCTCCTCCTCTCTTCTCCTTCACAGAAGGCAAGAGTCTGGGGACAAACAAGGAGCCAATGAAGCAAGAGCAGCAGTACTAAAGAAAACAGCTTTCAAGGAAGAAGAGGCTCAAAATCATAAATTGACAGTTACTCCCTTGCCCCCAGTCTTGGTTAAGGCCTGTAAGTATTTTAAATAGTAGTAAGAGAAACCCAGCTTACTTGTCTGCAAGCCATATTTATCAAAACAAGTTCCCAAATTTCACCCACCACCATTCAGGCAAGATAGTGGAACAATAAAGTGTTTCCAGGTGCTTAACAGTTTAAAACATAAAACCGTTTAAAACTCTTGGTGGGTTCACTTGACCACACAGCTCTGCTCTTAGATCACGCATACATTGTTAGACACAAAGAGAACTTGCAGGGAACACAATCATCTGCAAAACCAATAAAAAAGGGACCAATACTTACTTGTACTAAAGCCATTTGACTTTCCTATTATACAGGTGGATCAGCCTGAGAAACACAAGATACGGTGTTACCTAGCATT
>NW_010199562.1:54393-56841 GCF_000695765.1 Mesitornis unicolor
AAACATGAGCATCTGAGAAGACAACCCTGAGGGCAAAGCCATTCCTTCACTCTTGCATCATAGCCTCGAGAGCAGGTTATTACTTGGGGGCCTCTTGTGCAACATTCAAGTATAAAATATGCTGCATGACTAGAAGCTCACTGGCGTATGTCAGCCTCTAATTTCTTCCAGTGATCCACTGGCAACACTACATCTGTATATTCGGAGACATCTAAGCCTTCTATTCCTCCTCCTAATGTGCCAGGTTAAAAATTCCAAAAACTCAGGAATTTGGTTTGTGTTTGGAGGGCAAGACAGAGTGAGTCAAGACTCCATTCTGCCTTGCTCTCACCCTGTCTTGCTTGCAGTGAAACTGTATTTAATCTTTCAGTAAGTATCAGAAACCTGCCATCCTACAAAGAAAGGCATGGGCACCAACTGAAAGGCAAGAATTGAAACACTTCAGACTGAAAAGCACATGACAAAACCCCAAACTCCTGACTATCACCGAGTCATCAGAATGGCCAGCATTTGGGTGCGTATGTTTTTTCAAAAGAGATAATAACCCAAGACAAACTTGTTTGGTTTATTGCAAGAGTCATGAGATAAAGTTCAGTGGCTTCTATTGTACAGGATGACAGGGCAGATGATGGGAAAAGCTCCTGCCCTCCATATGGTATCAAAGGAGACTAACAAAGGTGAACTGAAGTGCTCTAACTGCACGCCAATCAAAGCAGCATGGAAGAGAGCAGTAATACCCACCAGGCATTGTGATAACAGAACAAGGGCTCCATTCTCTGCGTCCGGGGAGACCGCACCAATTAATTAACAAATCACTTCTTGACTGTCACCTTTTCACCCTAAGGAAAAAGAGCAAACAATTCCAAAACATCACAATCAAGACCCAACAACAGTACCCACCTTTCTGCCCTGAAAACGTGCCCCACTCTGGAACTAGCTGTCTTGTTTAAACAGCGACCTAATCATCCCTTCAACATTTCCCATCAGGATCAGAACAAACCAGACTATCTCAAAGGCAATTAACAGGTCAGGGACAAGCACAGCTATAGGAGAGCAAAACAATCTGGTACAGAAGAGGAAGATACTACTTCATCTTTCATCCTCCTCCAGGGACACATGAGACTGCAGAATTGCTGTTTCGGGAACTCTAAAACTCTCCTTTGAGCCACTAAAAATTAAGCACGACAGGGCCAGGGAAGGGATGCTCTGGGGAACAACCTTGTATCTGTGCAGCAGGATAATGATTCTGCTTTTAATTTTTTAAATCATTTTAGCTCCCCTCTGCTGCTTTCTACCTGTAAGAATTCCTAAAGCTTTAGGAATGGAGGAAACAAGTCATCCGGATGAAATGGCTTAACTCTCTGAGAACATGGAGCATCAAAACCACCCATGTATCAAGCTTTACAGGAAGGGCAGCCCCAAAAAGTATGTGTCCAACATGCAAAGAAGAAAAGAGGGTGTGCAGCACACCACATCAGTACTGCTCAGCCGGTCCAAATAAATCTACTCAAGCCTTCTGCTGCAAAGGGCCAGCATTTCAGATGAAAATGTTTGTCTCTAATCTAATCCACTGAGTCCTGTTCCTGGCAGCCATAGATCTTAATAAATACAGACAATATCTGTTAAATTAGTCCAGTTCATTATGGTTTTTTTCATGGTACAATCTAAGATGTCAGCTGAATGGGGACTGCTGTAGTAGGCACAGTACTGTGATAAGAGTAGAAGAATGTACTCCTACCCCATACAAGTTTCTTCTGCGCTAACATTAACAACTGTGTTGCATAAGACAAGATATTAATGCTTTCTCCCAACTTTCTGCAGAGTCATCTTAGAAAAACATCACCTTTCCTTAATATGGGCAAAAATCTTCATGGTATTAAGTACAAATGAAGTCTCATCACAGGCAGGTATATAGGAGCATCTTTCTCCACCCTTCCTACTGATGTACCCAGAGAGAACATACAAGCTGCAACTCAAGCTAGTTTAGAGTTAAATGAGACCATGGCAAGGGTGCTGGCCAGAAAGCTGAGCAACTTTTCTGTTTCAGCAGCCTGTCTAACAGCAAATCCTTTTCTCCTCCTTTTAGGTCAAGTACCTGGCAAATTTACCATGACTGTGCATTTATGGAAAGCATTCTGCTTTAGGGAACTGTCTACAAGGAATTAGCCCACAAAGAAATCACTCCTATCAAACAACAAGCTGATGGGTGTGGAGGATAGCAACACTCTCCTGTTACAGAAATACTGCATTCCAAGAAATGTAAAAAGTCCTGCCAGGTAAGATCTGCAGCAATCAGTTTGTCATCACTGAAATGTGTGAGACCATAAGCTGCACTGAATTAAGCACATTAGCGTGAAGTTCATTACCAGCGTTGTGTCATCCTCCTAATTTCAACAAGTGGAGGTTTAAGCTATGAAGCCTTGGGCTAGTACCTGAAAAATCACACAG
>NW_010199563.1:0-4693 GCF_000695765.1 Mesitornis unicolor
CCAGCACCTTCTCTGCACCCGTAGAAAGTGTGGTTTGATTGCAGCTGCAGAGGCGAATCCTGCCCTGAACTCCTCGATTTCCAAGGCATCTCACTAGCAGATATACCTTCATTAGTTGAGCTATTGGATATGCTTTACATTAAGTGAAGTCGTTTTATTTTTCCTGTTTTACCTTTTATCTCAGCAGCTCTTCCTTTAATTATCCATGTGCTGCAAACCTTCATTATCTAAGCAGGATGCAGCTGACAGTCGTTAGTCTGGAGTGCAGATCCTGCTGGCATAGGGAAGTTTTCCACTCGAGTCATAGAAATTTCTAGTATTCCTGAAAATATAACTTTGTGAGCTGTGCGTGGGTTATGGTTTCAAGTGATGAGTTGTATATGTTTTATTGTGAAGTTTGTGTTGTTCCTATTCAGTCTGGAAATAAAACTGATGTGTGGCTTGAGGAATGTAATGATTGTGGAGAAGTGCTAGTATATTTTGGCAGGTGGGTTGCTCATTATTGAAATAATTTTCTGTTTAACACCAGGTGTTACTTGAAAGCATTGGCATATTCAAGCCCAAGCTGATGGGTGGGAGGAGTAAGACTGATTAGGATTCTAGAAATGCTGTTGATCATAGTATTATGCGTAACTGTCCAAGGAGTTCCTAGTTTTGCAGTATTTTGCAAAAATTATTCACACTCTGAAAAGGCGATAAAATGAGGACCATACTGTTTCAATATCCCTTTCTTACAAGGAGTATTGGTGATTCACTGAAACCGGCCCTTACGCAGGTGAGCAGAGCATGGGGCACAAAGCACAGCATCTTCCCGCTCAGCTCCTCACTCCTGAGTAGGCTTTGGGGTGGCGTTCCCCCAGCATCTCTGCCAGAGAACACTTTGCATCCTCCAGACAGACTGTAAGTGTCCCCGAGGAGCTGGAACTGCAGAGCCAGCGCAAGGGACAGCATTTACACCTTGTTCCTGGGTGTTTTGCAGGGCTGCAGGCAGTCGCTGTGTGCAGGTGGGACTATTCAGAGGTCCATTTGGTGTTAGGACTGGGGGTTGTGAGCTCCTTTAGTGTTTCATATGCTCTTTCACACTTTGTGAGGGAAACATGCATGCAAAGAACATGTCACTTTCCCCACTGTTAGTTGATACCGTAAGATAATTTCCTACAAATCTCTTGGCTATTTCAGGGCTGTAGCTGTGGTCTTTCTGTGCTGTCTTGCCCAAGGTGGTCAGTCTGTGGGGACTTATTTAACTGTGCTTTTTGGGGCAAGTTCCTCTTTTTTGTGCCAGTGCATGTTCTACTGGCGATATTTTGGGTTGAATCTTGTCAGTGTCAGCATGAAATAAGTCATTAGGATCGCTGTAGTGGTGTAATGTTCGATTACACTGTGTATGTCGGAGATGGTCACTGCATTATTAATCTGCATTTTTTCTCTGACAAATATTGCACTGTTTAATTCAGAAATACATGCTTAAAAGCACATGTTGTGCAACATCTCCCCAGAAAAAAACATCTTTATTTAATGTCATCCTGCTGAGGGAATGGAGAGTTTAGGAGTAATGTGCAAATCTAGGTGCCAAGATGAACTGTTGTCTTGCACAAGAATTTGCTTGCTTTAGTGATTAATAAGAGCCATTTTGTTAAAAAAATAAAAAATAAAATTCTTTATTCTCCAGAAAAGATGGCAGTTAGCTTTGGTGTGGCCTAATGGCTCTTTTGTCCTTTATTTTGCAGACCACGCATTTTGGGACCTTGCCCAAAGAGGAGCCCTTCCCTGCCCAGAAGCCGGTGAGCTCCCTTCCTGCGTGCACGCCTTCCTTTGCATCCAGCACAGGGATGACGCTGCTTTCCTGACACCAGGCAGCCACTGCCACCCAACAGCGTAAGGCAGCGATGGGACCCTGATGGGCTGTGGTGCAAACAAAGGTGAAGATCCTTCTGTTCTGGAGCAAGCGCGTTCCCAGTTTTGTTGTCTGTTCTCAGTTCTGATGTAGTAACAAACTTTTCTTTTGTCGTTCAGTTTACATTGTCTCTTGATGCTGACTGGGTAGGAGCCTTACCAGAAAAGGACCTGCTTTTGGTTTGTACAGAGAGAACACACAGCAAGCCAGTGTTTTCTGTGGTCAGCACTTGTGGAAAATGAGCTCTCCGGGCTCTGACAGGGCTGGGCATCGCCTGTAGCATCAGGGTTCTGTGCAGCTCCAGTTTCACACTTCTCTCTACTGCTATGGGATTCTTTGTTGTGGTGAATCACAAACTGCCATGGAGAGAGCCAGAGCTGAAGACCAGAGGAACTGCTGATCAGCCCCGGTGAGGAGCACAGGATCTGAGGTTTCTCTGCCTCCCGGGGCTGGAGCTGCAGGGGTGCACAGTTTGGCCCAGCCCCTGGTAAAATCCTCCCCTGCCTTTTCACTGCTGGTGGAGAGTGACAAAGGGATTTCTTCTCCTCTCTTCTCAGTGTCACCTCCTGTGTCAGGTGAAGAACAGACTTTGTTTTCACGGTAAAAAAGCTTTTTGGTTTCTCAGTAAGTAAGTTTCTAAGATCTCACAGTAGTAATGGAAAACCAAAGACTTTTATAGTGTAAGTATTTTTTTGGTAGCTATAAACATATACACACCTTTTTAGTATAAATATAATTGCTGAGATTTAGTCTTTAAAGTCTTACACCTCACTTCCAGTGTTATTGACCGAGCAAGCCCAAGGTGCAGCAGAGGCAGCGTGAGGGATCTGCTGAGGATACGGCCTGGTCCTGCAGCCTCACGGGGCCATCTCGTGCCATCTCGTGGGGCTGTGCAGAAGGGACCGGGCAGTTTCCAACAGCAGCACGGGTGTTTCCTTTGATCCGAGAAGGTGTTCAAAGTCGAATTGGTCCCAATATTGATGGTAAGTGTTGAAATCGCTCTGGCTTTTAAAGGATGTGCCGTGTTTGGCGCTCGCCCGTTGACCTGGAGTCCTCCTGGAGCTCAGCTGGGTCCTGTCCCAGCTGCTGGCTGTGCTCCTCCGCTCTCTCCTGCACTGTTTTTTGTCGTGTGCTGAAATAGGACAGGGGAATTGTGCTTTTCGGCTGCGTTGCTGTCAGCGTCTCATGACGCTCCGTATGTCCCATGGTCCGGGTGTTGCTGCCGATGGCTGAGCATGCAAATGGTGAGGGGCCAGCTCTGTCCCCAGCGGGAGCCCGCAGGGGCGGCAGCTGAGGCTGGGGCTCGAGAGAGCCCGGGGTCGGCAGGGGCAGGGACCTTTGTGGCCCTGGGGATGCCATCCTGGGGCAGGATGGAGGGGGTAATATGTTAACACAGCCACTAAAAATAAGGTCAGTTCTGCAGCATGTTACCCCTATGCAAAGCTTGCCTCCCACCCTTTATTTTCTCATGTGGAGGCATAATCGTCTGTTTGCAAGTGCTTACAGTTAACTGATGCTGTGAAAATCATTTTGTACTGAAGGAGGAAAGACACTGCTTGTAAGAGTTTGGACATTCATAGGAAGCAGACTGTTTTCACGGTGGAAGCTTTTTGGTTTCTCAGTAAGTAAGTTTCTAAGATCTCTTACAGCAGTAATGGAGAACCAAAGACTTTTATAGTGTAAGTCTTTTTCTTGGTGGCTATAAACATACACACACCTTTTTAGTATAAAGATAATTGCTGAGATTTATTTTTTATTATAAAGTTTTATAGTTCTGTGGCCCTCAGGAGCCCGTCCCTGCATGGTGCAGAGGGGGAACATGGGGGAGCACGGCCTGGACAGGGGACGTGGGCCCCTTCTGTGGCACACTCCCCTCCATGGGGCAGCTGGAGCCTGCGGGACCGAGGGATGTGTAAATAGCATTTTTAAAGCACCGAGCTGTGCGTTGGGGTAATTTCCTTGTTTGGTGCCTTTTTTGGGAGTGAATAAGAAGGAGAGGGGGCCTTTGGGAAGTCTGGGTCTGTGACAATGTCACCCAGACAGTTTTGGGGCACCCCCAAAGTCATTGTGGGGGCGGCAGTGATGCAGTGGGAGGAGCAGGTGAGTGGAGAATGGGGGCATTATGGGGAGGTTTACAGCCCCCAAAAGCCTGGTAATTCATGGGGGGGTGTTCTGGGTCTGCAGTAGAGGGCGAAAACAACCCCAGCAATTTGAGGCTCCTGGGAAAGTCCAATCCACCTGGATTGGTGCAGTTGGAAAGCAAAAAAGTCCAAACCAGAAAAACCCGAAACAAAAACCCGACACTTTTCATGCACAAAAAGAAACAGGAGTCGTAAGTTGTTATATTGTGGAAAAGCACCGAAAACCCCTAAACTTGAGTATTTTTGGAAAAGGAAACCCCGGGTTTTAGATATTATGGCAAAGCACCCTTCCCCCCTCACTTTTGAGGAAAAAGTAGGGTGAAACGCTGCCAGTTTAAGTGGCATCGCTGGGTGTTACCTGGCGGCGGGGAGGGCGCGGGGGTCGGTTACCCAGAGCGGATTTAAGCCCTGTCCACCGCAGTAAGTAGCGCCCGTTCGCAGCTGGGGTGGAGGGGTCTGAGAGAGGGGGGACCGCGCCTCCCGGAAACGCTGGGGATGGGGGGGGAAGAAAACAACAACGATTTGGTGGGGGTGTGCGGCTCCGTCGCCGCGCATGCGCAGTGGCGCGTAGTGGCGTCCCGAAGGCGCGCATGCGCAGCCGCAGGACTCGCCGTCGTCGCGGCTGCCGCCCGGCGACCGGATTTCGGTACTTGCAGCT
>NW_010199564.1:0-14873 GCF_000695765.1 Mesitornis unicolor
ATTAACGCCTCCCCGCGGGTCCCGCCAGCCAGTCGCTGGTTCTCCTTGCCCGCGTTGCTTCTTGGTTCCCTCCTGTGGCAGAGCTGGAAGGTCCGCAGGGCCGCATTTGGGGAAGGGGCGCCAGTGGTGCGTAAGAGACACGTTCTTACAGTCATAAAAGTACAAAATCGAAAGTCAAGAGTATAAAGCCATAGAATGGTTTGGGCTGAAAGGGACCTTAAAGGCAGGGACACCTCCCACTAGACCAGGCTGCTCAGTAGATGAAAAGGTCAAGGTTTTCTTCTTTGATAACTTTTTAGAGGGAGTATGGTGTCAGTGACTCTTCACAGATTGGTGCTTTTGAGTTTTCTTTCACATTAACTTTGGATCTTAGGAAACCCACTCAGTGCATAGTATTCAGCTCACTTAAGGAAGCAGCCAGGTTTCCCCTGTATTAGCCGAATGTTGATATCCTTCAGCCTTCGATTGTGCTATCTGGCCAGGTGGGCAGGAGTCCTTCAGCCTTAGGCTTACCCAGATGTTTGTTGGCTGAAGAGCAGGAATACTCTCCTGTCCATAGAAGAGAATGTGGTGAAGATGAGGTCCTGTGTAATTGTCCTCTTGTGGACATGAAGATGCACCTTTGTGTAGTTACATGGAGATAGAGTTGCCAGTAATTCCTTTATGAGGACCTTAATCAGCATTGCTATTCTTCACTTTCCCGCAGAAATCCTTGTAGCTAGCCAATACATATGCATTAGCATGCATGCTTAAGGTGAATGATGAATTTTATGTTGTTTCTCCAAACACTTCTCTACTCAGTTGTAATAGAATGGAGTAAGCATTTTGTAAGTTAGTTTTATATGTATATGTCAATTTACATATGATACTTCTTGTATTCAAGTGTATTATGCAATGGACATAAATACTATTTAGTTTTATTAGTGCTGCTAATTATAACAAATTGTCACATTGCAGAATAAAGTTTGTAACCTTTTCAGAATTTCCATAAGCATTCCCATTCTACAACTGAAAAAAAAAAATACAAAGGCACCTTCCTGTCCAGACATACAAAAGAATAGCAGTGATCCCTTTCCATTTATTTAGGCCCTCCAGATGAAGAGCCTGAAGTCTGAACAAATGTTTTGGAATGATTGCTGAAACACCACAGGTACAGCAGAAAATATCTGCATTTCATAAGGAACACAGTGAGGAGAAAGGATCATGGTTATCTATAAAAATATATTACCTTTTGGACCATGGTAACCTATTTATTATGTCAGTGATGTTTTGCTATCTAGAGAAGGCTGACATTTGTTATGAAGAGGATCATATTCCTATTTCATGAATCAAAACAGGATTTACTGATATGCCCATGTAGTCTGTGTGATTTCTTGAAGTCCTCAAAAATCAGTGCTTTACCTTGTAGACATTTGGGTTTGGTTTGTTTGGGTTTTTTTTTTAAGTGACTGATGAACCAGAATACAGGAATGGGATCTGCTGGTTTTCGCAAGTCATAAACCAGTGTGAGTCCTTTATGAAAAAGTACCAGTGAAGTCAGCAGCAGAATGTGCTGTGTTAGTAATGCTTTAAATATTGCCCTAAACCAGCAATGAATTAATCACGTTAGGTTTTGCTCATCTGAAATAACAGAATTTATTTTCCCACTAATTATTCATTACACTTGATGAGGCAGAAAGCTTGGTAATTTCTTTGCTGACAATACAATTAAAAATTATTCTAAATCAACAACCACAGAAATAATTTGTACTGGCAGAAAGATGCTTTGTGTGGTAAAATTGCACCAACTAAAAGTTTAATTATTCTGATTAGAGGTAAGACATTTTGCTTCTTGAGCTACTGATTAAAAGAAATACACTAGTAGAATTTCAGTGTAGCTTAGTCTTTCCCAGTTCAAGCCCATACTATAGTTCTTGGAAATCTGAGCAAAGTTATGTTAGTATATGATATCTTTTTTTGTTTTTGTCTGTGTGTGTTCCTAAAGCTGAATTACAGATTGCTGAAGCCGTTGCTCTTGTCGATACCCTTCAGGACTGGACTGTTTTAGATAAAATAATTATTCCTACAAAAAATCCTGACAAGAAATTTATTTTTGGAAAAGGAAACTTTCAGGTTTTGACAGGTAAGGACTGAGATTTTTCAGCACTGCATCATTCCAAATAGAAGACTTCTGCAACTGAACTGTTTTAAGATAGGTGTGAAAGCTGAAGTGAGAGAGAATTTTGTTTATCTATTATGCAGGTTTGCAAACAAATTTCAAAGAACTTTTTTAAGGTCACAAAAACAACACAGAATAGAAATAACCCATGCTAACTGAAAATGTGTGAGGCAGCTTAATCCATACATTTATGTGATTAACATAAGTGAAACTGGCAGCTGTTTTACATAGTACTAAAGAAGTGCAAATAGAACTGTTCTGAGAATAAAGAATATGATGCCATCTGATATTTTGAGCATTCTGCTCGGTGCGAAATGGCTTTATATTCTGTATATTTTTTAAAAGAGAGTTGACATTTAACACTATTTTGTAATGGTTATCCGTCTTTTAGAAAAGATTAAAAAATTGCCCAATGTGACAGCTGTCTTCATGAATGTGGAAAGACTATCTTCACTAACAAAGGTAATTAAATGTCAAATCATATTCTTTACGTGAGTATTGTTTGAAAGCTATTGATGTTATGAGAAGTAAGGTTGGTTATGACTCTGAATATATTTGCAAATAATAATATATGAAGCCACTTGGACAGAATTGTCTTGAAAGGTAACAATTCCTGTTACATTTGTCCAGTTGATATCATGTGCTTCCAGCTCTCATGCATTAAATTTTCCAGCAGCCTAGTAGCCATTTATTATAGTCTTCTGCTTCTGCTTTTGCTACTAGCTCTACTTAAAATGTTGGGAAAGTTACTCAGGGTCTTTTTCACAAACCAGAAGTGATAGCACAGCTTTTGTTATGAGGAATGCCACTGTTTTGGATTAGCTGTATGCACAAGTTTCTATGCCTATATGAACAGTATATTTATTTTCCTGTAGTTCTGTGGATGCTGTAGGGTACTTTGAATATGAAATTCAAAGCAGGCTTATATTTGAATGTTTCAAATATTTAAACTTTAATTCCGAAACCTTAAAAAGAAACCATATTTTAAATGGATGGATTATGTTGAGAGGAGCATGCTTCACCTTATTTTTAACACTGGCTGTAAAACAACTAGTGGATGGACTGTAGATGCTCTTTGAGATGCTTAGACAAACTGAAATAAATACTTTTTAGGTTTTTTGCATCTACAGCATCATGCAGGGTGTAAAATGCCTGCAAAATCTGCAAGCAAATATTAATGCTTTCCTGGTAGCTTTGAATGCTTTCCCTGATTACAAAATGAACAGAGGTGGTAAATATCTCTAATAGGTAGTTATTTTGAACACTTCGATTTATTGATAAAATGGAAGTTGAAAATGTTTCATTTCAATTTCCTAGCTTTTATTCCCTAATTTCTGGTTCTAGTACTACTTTTAGTACTAGATTTGCTTAAAAAAAATCACAAATCTAGATCTTAACTGTTTAAGTAATCTTAACAGGATTAATTCAAGACAGTGTTTGAGAACATGTATGAAATACAGGCATTCTGGATTTTAGGGATGGCAGAGGGGGGACTACTGCGTATTTTAAGTGTCCTTTGCTGAATCAGAGCAAGGAAGGGTGAAGGGGTTTTTTGGATTTTGGTTGGTTGGGGGTTTTTAAGTATTTTGTGAAAAGCTGGTTATGAAATAATTTTCCTGCCTTCCTCTCTTTCTACTTTTTTATTTTTATAATGTTTTTTTCTTTTCCTGTGTTACCCCTATCCTTTCCTATACCAGCACTTCATAATTATATTTTTGCAAGGACTCAGCTACTGAGTTTCTTGATTCTGAGAGAGGCTCTGAGAGCTGTCATCAGAATCCACTAAAGGCCATGGAAGGATTCTTGCAGACTTGAATGAGCTAGACATAAAGTTCTACCTTCTAAACGCTCTTTTTCACCTTTCCTCGTGGTCGACCAAAATTTGCCTTTCCTTGCTTATAATTGTTACCCATCCACTGAAATGGAGTCCTGAGATCCTCTGAGTTGAGGTGCCTGTCAGCTACCTGTAACTGTAGTGCTGTGTAGGGATTGATCTGCTGATGCTGTGGGCGACCAGAAACATCTGGGTTATTTTTGTCTTACATGGCTAAAGAAAGAACTAGAAGATGCCTGGGGTGTGAAAGTCTTTGACAGATACACAGTTGTACTTCACATTTTTCGCTGTAATGCACGGACCAAAGAAGCAAAACTTCAGATAGCTTTGGCTGAAATTCCCCTTCTCAGGTACCTCGATCTATGCAAATCACATACTGATATTTACCTATTATCGTGGCTATTTCTTTACAGTAACAAAAATGGTCATACTGTACTGTGAAGAAAAATGACACAGTTTCAGTGCTTGCATAGTATGCTCAATGTTTGATTAGAACATAGAAATATTTGCTTTAATGTTATTGTTTTCAGCTGCATTGCTGACAAGCAAAACCAGGAAGGGGTCAATAGATAACCTTACAAAATGTATTTCTCATTAAAAGGTCCCAGTTCTTTCTAATGCTAAAGGTGGATTGCAAGAATGTGCAGGAATTGGATATGTTTATCCCCTATATAACATTAACGTGTTTAATAAGGAAAGCTATAAACAAGAAAGATTAAAGGCATTAATTTGTATCTGAATTTTCCACTTTTCTACATTACATTGCATAGAAATATTTTTATGTGGAATTTTATGTGAGTTGTGTGCAGGTATCATAGGCATCTTTGGCTCTCTGAAATTTCAGAATAGCCATTATAATTTGCTAATAAAGTTGCATGACTTTTCAAACCACAGTTGAGGAGCCGGGAAAATCCAGATTTTTTTCACAAGGCCTCTCGCCATGAGCAGGTTTTATTTAGAGCTCTGTCATTTAGTGGTTTTATTTGTACTATTAAAATCACTGCTGCTTCACATCTGTTAGGCATTTTAGGCTAGCTTGACTAAAGGAAATTGCTTCTAATTAACTGTTAGTCTACTGCCAGGTCAAATCTGAAAAATGAGGTGTCTCAGCTAGATCAGCAGAGAGGTGGATCAAGATACATCATGGGCTCAGGTAAAGTCTAAATATCCTCCTGAATCTGAGGATTTTTTTTTCTCCATTGCCTTTAAACAGATGTAATTAAATCTTATTTTATTTGGAGGAGACCATGAGGAAAAACTGTTTGTGCTCTGCATCTAATTAAGTGAATGTACAAAAATCAATTGGAAAGTAACTTAAAGTTTTGATCTGTACTGGCTCAGTAAGTGGCCATGAACAGACTATTTGCTGCCAAGGGTTTTACTGTAAGTGTACATGGTTATTCTAGAGTGCTTAGCGTATGTTTTAATAATCACTTATCACTCTAACTCTTAGGCAAGAATGCATCATTTTAGTTGCTTATTTATAACTGCATATGCCCTGGTGCTAACTCACTTGATTTCCAAATACACAACATTAGGTTTACTGTTTCTCTGGTAGACTCCTCTGCTAATTATTCATTTGTGTTTTTTAGGTGAAACATTCATGGAGACACAGAATCGTGTCTTGAGAGAAAAAGAACTTAAAATTAGAAGTGCCCTGGAGAAACTAAGAAGAAAAAGGTCTTTACTTAGAACTCAGCGCAGAAAACGCGAGTTTCCGATTATCTCAGTAATGGGCTACACTAATTGTGGTAAGCAAAAACTCATGAAATTGTAACACAGCAGAGCTTACGTTGTCTAATTTTTAATTAGAAACTCTAGCTAGAATCTCATTTCAGTGTGAACAGGCTTCGTATTTTAATTAGTTTTTAAAATGTGTAATGAATACATGTCAATTAGGATATAGTTAGGAGAGCAAATGATGCTTATTGTAGTTAGATTTTTATTTCCCCTCCCCCAGTCTTTAAGACGTGTTTTGGAGAAATGCCTAGCACCTATTGTGCCGAAAGGATTTTACATATAGTGCTGAAGACTTTAGTGCTAGTGTCCCTTTATATGTATTCTTATTACTTGATCAGAATGGGTGGAGAAAAGCACCAGGGTGTTTAGATCACTGGCAAGGCCTGAGGCATAGGAGGAAAATTCAGGAGACTTGGCAGTTGATCTGAGAAATGTTGTTGAGAAGCACTGTAGCTTTTCTTTGATTAATATAGAGTGTTCTGAGATGTGTTCATAAGAGAATCTAAATAAAGCTAAAGGGCTTTTTTCCTATTCTTTTCTATAGCTTACACAAGTGAATTTGTATACAGGGCATAAATAGCCTTTGGACTTGACACTTCTTCTCAGGTTACATTTTAAGACTCTTTCATTTTATTGTTCAACATCTTTATAAAAACAGACTTACCTTGCACTAATTTTACTGTCAATTATATAGTCAAGGATCTGGATTACGCCACATGTTTTTATTAGATGCCATACTTCTGTACTATTAAAACTGAAGCTTAAAGAAAACATATATGTTGCAATTTTGTATGCATAATATAAATACTTTAACCAGGATATATACTGAGCACTTCAATAACTAAATTCCATGAAATATTCACCGAGTAAAAAATTGTCTCTAGTATTACGTTCATGACGTAACACCCAATGAAAGTATAAACCTAATAAGCTACATATTACTAGAACCTCTGATTATTATTGGATTTAAAAAGTACATATTGAATTGTTTTATTCGACAGCAGAAGGACAGAGGAGTGTGTAAGTGTATGCTTCCTAATGCTGTCATGGCAGTGCCCTTCAGACAGTCTTGGAGGTGAGAGGCGTGAGTCACTTTGCAGAACAGTTCAGTCTTTGATCATCTTCGGATTTCACAACATAGCTTCCAGATGTGGCCTTAAGTCCAATTCTGAGCTATAAAAGTTAAGACTGTCTTTGGATTTCCTAACATCATGGAGATAAGTAATCATAGACTAGATTTAAATTTGTGAAATAGATCTGAAAAGATACGTTACATCATACAACTCACCTGAGCCTTGCCAATTAAATTTTACTTGAAACAAGCCATTAAAATCTTGCGCTTTTTTTTCTTTAATTAGGAAAAACTACCTTGATCAAAGCCTTGACTGGGGAAGCAGGACTTCAACCCAGAGATCAGCTGTTTGCCACTCTGGATATTACAGCCCATGCTGGCTATCTGCCCTCGCATATGACAGTTATTTATGTTGACACTATTGGGTTTCTGACTGATCTTCCACATAATCTGGTTGAGTCCTTTTCAGCTACATTAGAAGAAGTGGCTTACTCAGTAAGTAACTGACTATAAGAATTGAGAAATCAAATTAATTTCCTTTAAGATAATCCACATGCCTTCAAAAAAGGGGAAGTTAATTGGCATGCTGTTCGTGGTGAAGTATCTGGCTGACTATAGTAGTCTCCTAAGATAATGAAGTAAATACCTTACCATAAGCCAATTTTCTGACACTTGAAATTATGCAGACTGTATAGATATTAAGACATTTCTGAAGGGGTTTATTTGGAGTCTGTGTCATTATTCATTACATATAAACCAGATAAATCAGATTATGCTGATTAAATATAAAAACCCCTAAACAGTACATCAGAATAAGTTGAGGCTAGCTTTCTTGAGAGTTAAAAATGAAGTGATCTGATTTTAACTTAAGTTTTCCTATTGCACTAAAAGTGGGTGACTGTGATGTGGTGCAGTCAGCATGTAATAAACATAAATTTTTTCCATTCATTTTCTCATTATTTTACTGGGTTATAGCAAAGTGTAAAGCTCCATATACTCAGGCATTTAAATGAAATGCTTGTATCATCAATAAAGGTAATGAAATTCAGTGGTAGCTACATGCTGGAATGCCCCTGAGGATTGGATTCTTCTCCATGTAATAATAGGACTTTAAAAGCTGTCTGCAACTATCCTGTTTCTCTCTTATTCTGAAGTGTTAAATGAAAGGCAAGAAATTTACTTCTAATTAATTTTCAGAAGTTCGAAGCAGTATCTTGTGCAAAGATGATGAAACATTTTGAATGCAAATATTTAATTTGGTCGCTTGGTTTTTATCATGGCAAATATGTTCTTGTACGTGCTTGAAACTGTTAAGTTCCGTATAAAGGTTTTTAAGTGAAGCACCAGTAATAGTATCTCGGGAGCTAAGAATAAGGGAGAATCTTCTGGATTTTTAGTGTAAAAATAGAATTACAAGTTACATGAGGGCTTTTTCCCTATTTTTGAAACATTTTTTCAGGCATTACTCTTCTAAAATGTTATTAGAGTTTACTTTTCTCCAGTATTTTTGAAGCCTTATTGTTAGACAGCCTTGGCTTTGAAAAATTAGGTCAGTGGTTATTTGAAATGTGAATTCTGTAGCTAGCTTGATTGACAGGGTTTGTTTCAGGCATGTTGCAGGCAATTCATACTGTGAAGGACTAAGCTGCTACATATTTTCTTTCATCATGGTACTATAAGCAGTATTGGTTTAATACTGGTTTAGTAGTTAATTTTACAGTGTTAACCTGCCAGTGTATTATCGAATGGATAGGAAAGTATCTTATATGAATTAGCAATGTGAAAATAGCATAAAGTCCCTTGAACCTGGTATGTTTCACTAAACAACTGTCTTGTATATTAATACTTGCTAGGATCTAATAATTCATGTGAGGGATATTACTCATCCAGAAACTGTCCTCCAGAAAGCAACTGTTCTATCAGTTCTGAAGAATTTGAATATTCCCAGCCATTTATTGGACTCGATGGTAGAAGTTCATAACAAAGTGGATTTGATAGAAAGGTAAGCAGGAGATGCTTTTTAATTCTTAGTCTAGAAAATAACTCCCACACTTCTGAATACATTTAATAGTGTTTCTCAATCTTTTACATATGAAACTATGGTCTTAAAAAGAATTAATTATATTTTAATGACAAAAGAAATCCCTTGAGTCATACAAGAAGTGGCCTCTGTAGGAAGGTGCCAGTATAAATTAACATAGTTAAATTGTCCGTGCTTGGAGTATTTTCACAACTTAACCTTCCTGAGCAAATGTGCTGGCAATTGTTACCTTTCAGGTATAAACCCACTGAAGAAAATGCTTTAGCCATTTCTGCTCTGCGTGGACATGGTTTAGAAGAGCTGAAAGAAGAAATAGAGAAAAAAGTTTTGACAGCAACAGGGAAGAAGATTCTGACAGTTCATGTCAACTTAGAGGGACCTCAGCTAAGGTAAATTATTTTTAATTGCAAGAAGGACATGGAGAAATATGAAACTCTTAGTTTTGCATGTGTTAAAATTTCCAGGTCTTTTGTACCATACTGATTTTAATCTGCATTAAGATTTACAGTGATAATTATCAAAGTTCTCTGACCTACTGAGAAAAAAATAACCCTGTTGGAGAGTCTGCTTCTGAAAGCGTCCTTTGTAGAGCTCTGTGTGTTAGTACCGTAAAACATAGAATCATTAAGTTTGGAAGAGAGCTCTAAGATCCTGAAGTCCAACCATCAATCTGCCACTACATGCCCACTAAACCATGTCCTGAAAACACTATACCTTATTTCCAAAGAGCAAGTAGCAAATGAAAAGTTAAGTGAAGTGCTGCATGTTTTAAAGTGTTAAGTTACCTAGACTGGAACATGTTGACCTAAAATAAGGATCACGTTTTATGCAGTATGCCACGCCTTTAAGATGCTAATATGCTTTTACTTTTACAGTTGGCTCTATAAAGAAGCAACAGTTCAGGAAGTAGAAGTCATGCCTGAAGATGGCACAGCCAAGGTGAAGGTGATAATCGGCAACTCTGCTTTTGGCAAATATAAAAACCTCTTTCCTAGCAGTCAGATTTTTATGCCATGAAACTGCCTCCTTTTCTAGGAAAAGAAACTGATCTCATTAAGAGGATGTGAAATTAAGTTAATGATGTGTTATTACACAGTTTGATGTTTTTGACACATTTTAGAAATGGACACTGTTTCAGAAAACTTCTGTTTGGAAACAAGAGCTTTGAGCTTCACTCGATCAGCAAGTGCAAGGACAGCACTATATTATTAATATTAAAACAGTTGTTGGCAATAAGCTGTGAAACTCAAACAAATGGAAATCACTGGATGGTATCTAAATTAACCTGCAGAAAAGTATTGTTTCTGATATCATGGAAATAAAGCTTTTTACCCTATTTTTTCAGAATAAAACAATATTTATTCTAGTTAAGGTGTCTCAGATCATCCTTGGAAAAGGAAAGTTAGTGAACAAAATGTTGGCTGTGTATGAATCATACAGGTAAGTTCATGCATTCTGCTTGAATACATATTTAAGCAAAATATGTATTACTTACATACTTACATTACTTACTTCAGTAAAGCAAAAACCCCATAATTTGTGTATTTAGGCAATAAATAAAGTCAGCTGTGAACATCTTTTGCCCATACAGTTTTCTTGCCTACAGTAATTTATCCACAATATCTGTTACTGTGTCAATGCTTAAAGAGAAAACATTTGAGGTACAGCAAACCATGGATTGTGTGTGAAATTATTTCACAAAAAAACCAAACCAAACAAGACAAAAACAAAACCCAAACCTGATCCATTACCTGAGTTATGAATTACTAGTAGGAACCAATAAAACAGTCACGATCACAGAAAGGAGAAGCAAAACTATTTCAGTCCATATTATGCAATGAGATCAGTTTTATTAGGCAGAGTAGTAAGCCACTTGCAGGTACAAAAGATAGGCAGAAAAACATTCTGAGTATATGTAACCGTACTTCATTAAGGTAGTGGCACTAGAAAAATAATCAACACTGAATTGACTGTTCAATATGAAGTAAATAGAGGTAAGAACAAGGATAAAAAGCACTGTAAAAAAGCATTTAGGAAGTCGTCTTTATAAATGGAATGCTTGGCTTTCCACTCCTATGTATTTTGTGATTGCAAGAGACTGAATGAGGAGGTAGCATCTTAGCCTTTCACGCTGAGAAGTCTAGGGTGAGTTTGCTCTTGTCAGGTAGCTGTTGATTTCAAACTTCTGCAAACACCTGCTGCAAGCATTAACATCTTGCCAGGCATTTGAACTCAGCTTTTGCATATAAAGTGCATTGAAAAGTGAGGTATATCAATGAAGCTGCATAGTGAACTTTACAGAATGCACATTAGTCCCGATGCTTGCTATTTCTCTTACGTTCATGATCATCTGTTATTGCACAGTTCGTTAAAAAAAATAGAAAACCAGAATTAATATGCAGTGGCGAACAGCATAAAGCCCTTAGTTTTTACATAAGAAAAAATACTTACTGAGAGGAAAAACAACTATAGAGCTACTGAAATAGGTAAATAAAAGATCAGTTGTGAAACCCCAAATGGGCATGGCAGAAGCCAAGAATCTGTATTTTTAGAGCAGTCTTGAGTTTAGCTAAGGAATTAGTTTACTATGTGTTTATTTTCAATGTAAAGCATATTTTGGCAGCACCTAACAAAACATTTCATTACCACAGACAAAACTGTCTAGAGGCCTAGTTTTGGTATCTTAATCACTGCAGAACTGGCATGAATGATACAAGAATGTGTATTCAAATACACATACCTCTTAAAAATCATGATTTTGTGACTGCCCTGTTGGTGAAGTGGCTTACAGCTGATACTCATCACACAACAGTACAGCTAGTTCTAGATCTCTAATGTTAGTGGTGTATACATTAAAATCTTGAGAAATAGGATTGTCAATACAGTATCTCTCATATATCAAAAATATTTTTAAACTGTTCCTTTTGTGTGTCAAAAAAAACCAAACAACAAAACAGAAAAGTTGATATAAAAGAGAGACTGAGAATTGGGGTTGCAAGTAGTGCAGAGTATCTTTACAATTGTAAGAAGGATAAAATCTTATCACAAAATAATCTGTGCAGCTACTGACATATATCTCCTTCTTGCTCGTATGTAGAATAAAAATAATATTAGGTTCTTGGCACTGTCAATATTGCCAGCTGCTACAGAATCTAAGCACCTCCAAATAAATCACACCTACACTGTAATTCTCTAAACACTTCAGCAAGGTCTACCTGCTCACTTTTCTGTGGAAAGGCCTTGAAACCCAGATGCTGTGCTTACAGAGCCTTTAAAACATCCCTGGTTTAAGTTAACTGGACCTTTACGAGATCCAGGATGTTCAAACCAGGACACAATAAATGCAGACAAAGCCTTTTCAGCTTTTCACAGATTAAGTTGAGAATGAAATGCTTTTTGTTCCAGCCTCTTTACTTTGACAGTGTAATGATGGGTTAATTTTTGTGTTAAGTTCTATCACATCTTTGACAAAATCATTGTTTCCTATGAAGTCTCCAGCAATGATGTTAATACATTCTTTCTCTGGTCCTGGATACTGCTGCTTTATCCAGAGTTTCAAGTATGGAAGACTCCGGAGTGTCATTTTCTTCAATGATCCAAATGGGTGTTCGAGAATATACCTTAAGTTTTCAGTAAGGTTAATCCCCGCTACAAAGAATTGTGCTGAAACAAAAATCAGAAGATGACACATTAAATACTCCTTTGAATTGCATTAACTCCAGATCTCGTTCCTCTGGGAATCATTAAAATCCTAACTTTACAATCTTTCTGTATTGTTTCATATCCCTAGAGCTGTTTCAGGAGACTGTCTCCCCTTGTTACAACTGCATGCTCTAGGAAATAGTTATCAAACCAAGCTCAGTTATTGAACTATTCCAGTTTAGGTAAATGAATCAAAGTTATTCATTGCAGACTAAAAATTCTCCACTAATTAGTCCTCCTTTGTAAATTAGGTTTGTTTCTGAAAGGGTTGCTTCCAAATGCTTAGCCTGCTTCCATGACAGACGAGAACACGGTGCAGCTACACGAGTTTTCTTTTGGTGGGGAAGCAGCTCTCCCCTTCATCACCCCACGCATGCACATCACAGAGCTGCATCAGAGGTTATAAACTGAATTTCTCTCAGCTTAGACTACAGCAGCCTGCTTGAGCGCTGCTATTTCCTAATGTAGCTACGGCCTTCACGCACCATTCTTGTAGGGTTTTTTTTTTCACAAGGCTAATGTGCAAGTGAAGCAGTTGCCACAATTTACATAAGTCTATGCCCACACACAAAATGACGCATGTCTTCACTCCACCAAAGACAAATGTTGCGCTCACCTGTGGATGAGCAGAGCACCAAGAAACATGGGTTGTCCCATGCACGAAGCACACATGAAGTGGTTATATCCCGTAATGCTATGAACACCCAATTTCCTATTTGTTTTGCATTGCTGTACCTGCCCCTTGTTTCCTCCGAGCAACTCCCTGTGCCTACCTGGACGGCCCATCCTCTTCATGCTCTCCAAATACTGGATAAGAGCACGAGTGGTGGTTTTGTTTCCCCACCAGTACGGGATCGGGGGCCACAGCTCACAGTGTTTTTGCAGTTCCACACCCTCTTCATACGAGACTATCACCTGATGGCCATGCTGCCACATGGTCCGCAGTGTCGGCACCACCTAAGAGAAAGCATGCCCAGGTTGAAGTCGGCTACACAACAGTGTTCCCAAAGTTCAAATACTGACGTGTGACACCACCTTGGCAGAGTGGCACAGATTCAGTTCAAATAAGGCTTTTAAGTGTACAGCCCTGTAGCTTGTTGACTGAGTTACAAGGCCCAGGGGCAACAGGAGCCTGAGAACTTCAGCGGATTCCTCCTTTCCTTGAACAATTCAGCTATGGTAAAGTACATACAGAATCATAGAATAGTTTGGGTTGGAAGGGACCATAAAGACCATCTCATTCCAAACCCCCTGCCATGGGCAGGGACACCTCCCACTAGAACAGGTTGCTCAAGGTCCCATACAACCTGGCCTCGAACACTTCCAGGGAGGGGGCATCCACAACTTCCTTGGGCAACCTGTGCCAGTGTCTCACCACCCTCACAGTAAAGAATTTCTTCCTCATATTTAGCCTAAATCTACCCTCTTCCAGTTTGAAACCATTATCCCTTGTCCTATCACTACAATCCCTAGTGAACAGTCCCCCTCCATCTTTCCTGTAGGCCCCCTTTAAGTATGGAAGGTCGCTATAAGGTCTGCCCAGAGCTTTCTCTTCTCCAGGCTGAACAACCCAACTCTCTCAGCCTGTCCCCATGGAGGAGGTGCTCCAGCCCTCTGATCATCTTTGTGGCCCTCCTCTGAACCCACTCCAACAGGTCCACATCCCTAAATAACACAGGTCTTACACCTGTGTAACAAGAAACCATGCCCGTGTCGGCCCCTGTGCACACCACTGCTGAAAAAATATGTTGGGAGAGAAAGACAGCTCATTCGGTGAAAGGAGGTAGGAGGGGGGCAAAGCCTTACACCCAGCTGTAGGAATACAGGCATAGAGAAGCAGGAATAATTCTGGGAAATGCCCCACATTGATTCACATTTGTCGCTGTAGACATCAAAGAAAACTGAACTGCTTGAGACTCAGTAAGACTAAATGGAAGTCTTCAAGAGATGTGAATTCTGATTTCTTTAAGTGGAAAGTTTCTGAAACTGGGGTGCCCCATATATTTGGAATTGAGAGAGGGGAAGACTTGAGTCAGAAACCTTCTCAGACGGACAGATAGACTGAAACAGGTCTGTTAAATTTAAGTGTTTCAATATGAAAAGAAATTTTCTAATTCTCAAAAGTTACCATCAGACAGAACTGAGGCCCTCTGATTAGTCTTATTTGCAAAACAAACATACTTAACAAGTATTGGGGTTTGTTTAAGAATGTTGCAGTTAAGCTGTGGCTGTTGCTTATGAAAAGGAAATGGTGCTGTAAGAGCCAAAAAAAAAAAGCCATCAGAAATGTGTACATGAGCACAGGTGCTTTTTCTGCAAACAAAGC
>NW_010199564.1:14904-28962 GCF_000695765.1 Mesitornis unicolor
CGTAGATGGCTAACAAGGGATTTTTAAAACCCAGTAATCCAGATCAAAGGAAGACACCTTGAATAGTTTAGGCAATTAAAATTTTTAATGCAATCTAATGTTGTCACACCGTGGTCTGTGCCAGTACTACATGCAGACCCCTACTTGGAGCAATGCAGTTGCTTCATAAACACATTTGACAGTTACTTTTATAGACCAGAGCTGCAGTCGTGAAAGACAGTAGATAACAGATTATCTTAAAATAAGTGAGCAAGCACTTGGTTATTTGATGTTAAATCTGAATTTGCAATTCTGAGAAACACCACAGCTACCTAACCTGCAATGATATCACTTGCAAAAATGGTGAGAACCATTGTGCTGGTCACAAACCCTGTAGAAAATAAGTCTTCCTTCTTGAGGGAAGTACTTGGCTTCACTTTTCTCCAGTGCCCCTACTCCCTTCCCCAGGACACAACTCAGAAACCTTCTTTCTTTAGTCAGATGACATCAAACCATTCATTCATCACCTTCATTCAACAAACTATCAGCAGCATCTTGCCCCTTTTGCAATTTATAACTTTTTTCTTTTTTTTTAAAGAGCTGGCCATGTGTCTGAAAGCAAATTTGACCATCTTCTCCAATACTGCTCTGCTCATCCATGACTGACTTACATGCTCAAGTCATTTGGGGAAACAATAAAACAGTGTCACTCAGGTCTTCAGTTATTCAGCTGAGGCCTGAATATTCAGAATCCCCTAGTTTTGCTGAGAATTGTTCTACTTTAACTTTGCTGCACATAATGCTTTGAAATGGTAATCTTCACAGTTACTGATAGACCAGCTTCAAAGGCTGAATTCGAATCACAAACAGGGTCATCATTATCCTGTATCCCTCACATCTCCAGAGAAAACCCTCTGTTCATGTGCATCTTTGAAATGTTAATTGTTTAACTGCTAAAAGCTCCAATACCTTGTGAAAAAGAGGAAGCTAAAATATCAACTTCTAAAATTTAGCAATCAAAGATTTTCTGATTATTTAATTTAAGGCTTTTCTGAAGGTTTGGGTGACTGAAAGCATATTGGGCTGGCTGGAAGATCAGCTCCAGCTCACATCCAGGAAAGAAAGTCAATGTCACCAGAAATGCATTGTGGGCAGAGATGCTATTAAGAGGAACCTTGAAAGGCTGACGACACGGGCTGACAAAAACCTCATGAAGCTCAGCAAAGGCCAAGTCCTGCATGTAATGGACTATCCCTATGCACCAGGACAGACTGAGGTTAGGTGGGTAGAAAGCTGCTTTGCAGAAAAGGACCTGAAAGTCCTAGTGGGCACCAAGCTGAACATGAGCAATCAATGTGCCCATGTGGCAAAGATCAACTGCAAACTGGTCTGTATTGGTAAAGGCACAGACAGCAGGTCAAGAGAAGGAGCTCTTCCATTCAGCACTTGTGTGACTGCACCTCAAGTACTGTCTCCAGCTGGGGCTTCCCCAGTACAAAAAAAGGTCACTGAGACGCTGGAGTCCAGCAGCATGCAACCAGAGTGGGCAGAGGCTGGAGCATGACACTCAAGAACAGGCCGAGAGAGCTGGGTCTGTTCAGCATGAAGAAGAATATGGACAGGTCTTACTGCTCCAGCAAACACGTAATGGGCAGATGTAGAGAGGACTCCTCAGAGACACATAGCAAAAGGATGAAGTCAGCAGATGCAAGTTACAGCAGAAGAAATTCTGATTAGACAGACAGAAGGAAAACATGTTTGCTGTGAGAGTGGTCAAACACCGGACCAAGCTGCCTAGAAAGGTTGTGGAATCTCCAGCCTTAGAGACATTCAAGGATGGAAGGAACGCAGCCCAACATAACTTTGAAGTTGGTCCTGCTTCGCATGGTTGGGTTGGACCAGATGACTTTATAATTCCTTTATAATTACTGCTGTGAAAAGGCAGAAAACAGATTCTTTAAACACTATACATATAGTATAGACTATATTTATGACATACACTCTCCCCCTTTATTTTTTTTAAAAAAAAAGAAGGAAAAAAACCTCAGGCAGGACAGTGGATGGCAGTTGAGTCTCTCTTACTGTCCCACAACTCAATAAACATGACAGTCAAATTTAACTCCCTCCTCCACACCATGGCATGTTGGTTTGTTTTATCTCCTCAGTTTCATTAGTAAAGACCTATTTTGATGCAGCAAATATTACCTTTCCTAGGTTAAAAATACAGTGAAAGTAGAATATATCTACAAATTTTAAATCAAAGATCTCACTGTAACTTATAATACTTAAATGAGGAAAAAAGGATCTCATACTTACATTTCTGGGACACAGTTTACACTGTAAAATCTCTTTTATATGGGCAATAAGATGACAATGAAGTTTCCTGGTTAATCCATCAAAATTTCTGCAGGCTAAGATAACAACTTCCTGAGGATGAGTTTCCAACCACTTTAACACTTCACACAGAATATCCTACAAGAGAGAGTCACAGCAACTTAGAAAGTCTATTCTACACAGGAGAAAAGACATAAAACCAACAGAGCATTGATGGTGGGGTAGACTTGCAATTGCAATATTGAAAATCAGCAGAGGTTTCTGGAGGATGGCCATGTGACTGACCACAAGGTGGTCCAGAGAGATGCACCCCAGGAAAACCCGCTCTCTGTAGGTCTGTGCTGGTTTGCTCTGGTTGTGATTCTAGCATGCTACGTTTAACAGCTTTGTATTTCAATAATATCCACGAATCTCCTACTGCCTAGAGGCAGCCTAGCAGTAAACCCACCTTCCCAAGCTACTAAAGGACAAATGACGTTATTAGCGGCAACCTCAAAACCAGGGAAAAGCTCTGTGCTTGCTTAAACGTGACAGGACCCATCTTCCCCATTTGTTATGGGCAATGATAACTTCTTGAAGACCACATGTAATTAGCGGGGTGGTCAGGCTACATCTACCAGCTTACATGAGCATGTCAGTCACCACAAAATCTCAAGACAGGAAGGGTTCAGGCTCACAAGCATGAAACTGAAGTTTAGCCAGTGGGTCCACAAATGAAAAGCTGCACTGGCCAGCTGTGCCTGGCTGTGTAGATCCCAGCAAATGCAAAGATGTAAACTACTCCACAGTGACAGAGCACATGCAAAGAGCAACTCTCAGTAGTTTCTTCACAGTAGCTGACAGCAATTTGATCATGGGATCCAGACTGGAGTGTCTCTGTCTTTCAGTGAAATACTTTTTCCTCAAAAAGTGTTTCTGTGATTTTCCTACGCTTTTAGTACCATCTTCTCTTTAATAACTTCTCTCCTTACTGGGGAAACAGGATTGCCCTGGGTAACATCCTCGGACAACGCAAGATAAACCCCAGACACAGCAGGCACTGGGTACAGGGTAGGCAGCAAGCAGCAAGGCACAGCAACTCCATTTTGACCCTGGGAAATTGATTGATGCTTCAGTCTCACTTGCAACTGCTGAAACTAACTTTCAGCCCCACTGATTTTCTCTAGTTTGAAGTCCTTACATTAGGAAAACAAGTAACCTGCTCAGAAAATCTTGGGCCAGCATTTTCAGATTATAATGGCTCTTAAATAAAAGAAACACCACTGTGTTTATAGTCATCCCAAAGGTAAGGCCAATACCTGTACAGTAACAGTTGTGTAAACCATATGCACGAAGTACAAATTCATAGATGGGTCATTAGTCTTGTGGGCAATCCTGAAATCCAGATATCTAACTCCAGCCTCAAGCTGCTCCGTCACAGTCAGTGCCTGAAAGGCGAAACAGAAGACAACAGCCCTTGGAGCTTGGAAGGGATTTGCTTCTTCCATTTAAAAGTTCAAAAGAGGTGTACAAAGTTAGCTCTATGACATTTTTCATGGGTCTTTCATCTTTAAAATGGCACTACATGGCACCAACTTGTAACTTTGAAGTATTTTACTCTCTGACAAGAGGAATCCTGATTTCCCTGTGGCATATACTACAGGCACAGATCAGATCAGTTTCAGACTTCTGCCCTTGTTGTGTTCTGAAAATTAAAGATCTATTAACCTGTGTGTAAATTCACGATCGCTCTTCACAAGACTATTTGTATCAACAAAAACTGCAGGATCAGCACCTTCAAAATGCTGTGTTTATTTTATTACATCAAAGACTTTATCATGGTTGTCTCTGTGGAGCTCACTCATCCTCAACAGAAATAAAAAACAAAAATAGAAAAAAAGTACTGCCTATTGTAGTTTTTCAAGATAAAGTCTCTTAAAAAGTTTTAATTAACCTATAGAAGTCCTACAAAACAGAGGACCTCCTCTATTTCTACTTCCCTCAAACCTCTTCTACTGGATTTAAGGGTTGAATGGAACAGGTGCTAAAGCTGAGTTTCTGGGGCAAAAAGTCCCAAATGATACATCTCATCTATATCAAAGCTCTCTTTGCAAAAAGAAATAGAATCAAATTAATTAAATACAATTAAACATTAATTTGCCTCAGCTCAACCTGCTTGTAGGGACAACACTTTTGGTTTGCAGAAATTATCCACTGCACTGATTTATCATAGCATCATAGAATGTGTTGGGTTGGAAGACACCTTTAAAGGTCATCTGGTCCAAACCCCCCTGCAGTGAACAGGGACATTTTACTTAGATCAGGTTCCTTAGAGCCCCATCAAGCCTGGCCTCAAATGTCTTCAGGGATGGAGCCTCCAACACCTCACTGGACAACCTGCTCCAGCATTTCACCACCCTTACAGTAAAAGAACTTCTTCCTAATCTCTAATCTAAATCTGCCCTGCTCTAGTTTAAAGCCATTGCCCTTCACCCTATTGCTATACACCCATGTAAAAAGTCACTCCCCAGCTTTCTTGTAGGCCCCCTTCAGGTACTGGAAAGCTGCTATAAGGTCTCCTCAGAGACTTCTCTTCTCCAGGCTGAACAACCCCAATGCTCTCAGCCTGTCCTCATAGGAGAGGTGCTCCAGTCCTTGGATCATTTTTGCGTCCCTCGTCTGGACCCGCTCCAATAGCTCCATGTCCTTCTTGTGGTGAGGACTCCAGAGCTGGACATAATACTCCAGGTGAGGTCTCACCAGAGCAGAGTAGAGGGGCACAATCACCTCCTTCGATCTGCTGGCCACACTTCTTGTGATGACTGACTTTTCTGTAAGTCCGAAAGGATTCAACAAATGCTAAATCAATTCAAGGTGTTGCACCTGAATAACCACATGCATAGCTTCAGTGGTGAGACAGAGCTTTGACATGTCAGGATGCTCACTCCACCTAGATTCAACCATCTAAATTTCTGTTCTTAGGACAGGAATTTAACCCTCCCAGGCTATGCCTGAGCTGCAGGACTGGGAAGCAGCCCAGCCCAGCATGCCCTGGGGTGCAGGTTTGTGTGGTGGCTTGGGCCAGCAGCTCCCTCTGGGCCTGCTTGGTCTCTACCAGGGTGGAGCAATTGAATGAGTGTAATCATGCCCAAGTCTCACCTCTGCATGGAGTGCCCTGGAGATGGCAATGTTTATGGCTGTGGGTCATACACAACCTTTGTGGCCAGAAAGAGCACCAGATAAATAACTGCTCTGAACGGCCCTTTGGATTAATTTATTTCTTGAATTCATCAGAATTCAAATTTCTGTTGACTGCATGGGAAAACTAGACAAATTAAACTCCCTAATTAGTCACCTGGATTTGGAAACTGAATTAGATAGTGTAAACATTGCTCCCACCCTAGAGCAAAATTTAAGAGGAAACATTGGGGAGCAATGCTGCTCAGTGCTGCAATCTTACACCAGACATCCAAGGCACAAGTGGAAGTTACACATCTGATGTAAGCCATTGGGCAGGAAATATTTGGACCTCTAGACTGACACCCATAACAGCCAGGCACCACCTCCTAGGCAATGGGCCATCAAGAAACCTGTGAATCCTATCATCAGTAGGGCTCCTTGATCTCTGTTCTGGATACCAATGAGTAGAGTCACTTCTTTGCAAAGATAACTCAAGGACCACAGAGCTAAGGAGGGGCAGGATTTCAGCCATGCCTCTTTCCCATCAGTGACGGTCCACTTCCTGCTCAGCACATTGGGTTCAGACCAGAAAATTACTATAATGATGTGAGGAGCTTGTTTGTCACCAATGGGGTCACTTCACTGGCCAGCAACCCGCAAGTTAGGAACTATCTAAATCTTTCATTGGCTTAGGTTCCAAAGCAAAAATCAGTTCACGGCAAGGAACTGTGCTAAGTGAGTGCCTTTCTATACCAACTCATCGCTGCCACTATATATTCAAAATCTGGTACTGTCCAAGACTCCAGCTTGCCAGGGCTGCTCAACCACAACAAAAGAAGCCCAGGCATAATTACTGCCATTTATCAGTTATTTCATTTAAATTCTCTAATAATGAACTACTCCTTCAGTAAACACAAAAGTGAAAATATTTTTGGTACCTCTTTGATGGGCAATCTTCAAAAATGGAAAAACCTTCAAAAGTTCTAGCCTAAATTGTGATCCCCAATGTCGTCTAACATACAAAGAGATAACTACTAGCTTAATATTTAGGAATTTTAAAAAATTAACTAAAGCTTATGTGAGGTGCCACATCTTCATTCTCTTAATCTTTTTGGAAAAAAAATCCCTTCAACAAGATTTCTGTCTGCTGCTGGGTGAGATGCTTTCACAATATAGATGGAGAAAACAACTTACATCTCACACAACAGCGACAATGAAAATTATGAGTATTACTTTCTGAACAAAGTGCAAGAGAAAAATTTATTTTGATTATAGTAATATTCAATGTTATTTATAACAACAATAAACACGTGAAAAAGAAGATGAGTTTCCAGTACCAAGTGTTCAGTTCTAAGCAGAATCTTTGCCTAGGTATCATCTCTGCCTAACCTGAATGCTTTACTCCCACAAAAGAAGATCTGGTACATACAGTACCCATCTCATACCCCAAGCACATCATCTCATGAAAGCACTGATTTCTGAGCAGTCCACTATTCCTTCATTGTGCACAGGAGGCCACAAGCACTCTTAGATCTGCAGCACAAACTTCAGCTTTGCCCAGGCATGACAAGAAGGCCAGAGGACAGTTACCTGTGTTGTAGACCACTTCATGATAATGGGGTGCACAATGCAGGGCAGACATTTGTTTAAAAACTTCACCACTTTGGATTCATTGCCACTAACAGCAGAGGTTTTATCCAAACAGTAGGTCATAGTGTCGTGACTCCCTGTAGAATACGAAAATAAACATTAAAAATGTACTTTCTTAACTGCTCAAGCACCACAATACATGGTTAGATTGCATGCACACACCTGATACGCCACCCCGTTTCCAAATCATACCCCTAGATTGCCTGACAGCCTCTGTAGTTATGGCAAAAAGGTGGGCTTTTCTACAGAGGCTGCTCACCTGACATTAATAAGCTTATTGTGAAATCCTCATGAAGGGAAGGCATTGAGACCCTTCAGCAAAGCAGTCCCCATCTAAACTACACATCATTGTTGTTTGCCTCAAACCACAGTAAAATGGCCTGTTTCAACTACCATCTTCCACTAAAATAATTATCTTGATGTGAAAATCTACTTTTTTTCAGGGAATAAATAGCTGAAAGCTGAATTCATCTAGAATTTGTCTTGTTTTCAGAGTTGTCCAAATGCAGGATGACATACTCCAAACCCATCATCTCTGCACAGGAAAATATGACTGAAAGCAAAAATTCATCTTCTTACACCTTTGACTGGACCAACTCCTAACTTGGCACTTTAAACATTTACATCTTAAACATCTGGTAAAAAGCCCTTCCTGAACTAAACACTCACATCCCCTACAAAAACAATGCTAAGAGATGGGCACTTGAAGGTTTCAGAGGTGAATCCAAGTCTAAATTTACATGTGATAGATGGACAAGATCAACCTTCTACAGACCTCAAAAATGACCTGACTCTTTCCAGCACAGAGACTTACATAGGGGCAGACTTAAGCATCAAAGTCAAGCACAGACTGCCCAAATATTTGACTTCTTTGAAGTCTCAATAAATCTGACACCTCTCTTGCATCACGTTTAGATGAAACTCTGTTGCAACTCACAGTTTCTTCAGGACAGGAACCCAGTGATTTTGCTAGCTTTTTCTGTTCCAGTATTTTTTCTAATTTTATAAAGCATCAATAAGAGAAGCTAACAACTCAGTGAAGTGACTTGCTGGGATCTTTGCAGAGTACCTGCAAGGAATTTGCATATCATTTTTGGTTTTTTAATTCTTCTGTCAAACAAATTGCTGCTAGGAACTGCCTCCCTCAATGGTCAGTCCTACTGGTGCCAATGGCAACATTTTTAGTAGCCAAAGAAAAAGGACAAGATTGTGTTCGAAATAAAGAAAATTCTTTGAAACTGCCAATAACAGTTTAATGTCTCACTCAATTTTTTTCACCTTTTAAAATTGGGTTTCTATCTATTTTCCTCCTTTAAACAACCAACCAAGCTCATTGCTGATGGAAGATTGATAATGAAGGAAGATTTGATAATGCAATCAAAGAAGTTTATCTTACAAGATGTAAGAGTCAAACCATGTAATACCCATGGACCAAATCCAAGGCTGAGAGAAGTGAACAGGATTCCAATGATGGGTGTTGCATCTACTGATTCCAATCAGCAAATGGACAGTAACCTTTGATTTAGGAGTCATCTTGTGTTGTCAGTGAGTAACAGTAATGAAAGGAAGATGGGTATATTCATGACACAACAAATCTGATTCAAAGATAGTGGCCTAGCACAAAACCAGGTAGCTTTAGAGCTTGAAGCAACAACTTCCTGGCAGCACTGTGCTGAACCTGGTACAAACGCAACACTAGTTACTGGGACTTGCCTCTATCTCCTCGTCACGCTTTCAGAATGCACTCTCACATTTCTTGCATGCCTTGTTGTCTTCCCTATCTGACATAAGCTTCCGTTTCCAAATTTGGCTCCCCCCAGTCATTGCTCCCTCTGAAAACCTGCCAGAGATGTCTTGACCTGGTTGGTCTTGATCTGCTTTTGTTCTGACCTGGACTAGACCAGTTTTGTAGGTCAGCTGGACAGCCACCAAAATCTTCCAAGTTAATAGCCTGTAATGCTCTGTAATGTCCTCTGATGTTTGCTAAAACAGACTTGCCTTAAACTGTTCTTTTTTTCATGCCTGTTCTTCATGCAGGCATATTCACAAGAACAACAAACATTCACAAGAACTACAAGGTCACTGTTATGAGAAGAGCCAAGAAGTCAAAGGCACTCATCAGCAGGTTCTCAGCTTTCTACAGTGTCCAAGAAACATCACTGTGAAAGCTTTTTAGAAACAACATGGTTCCTTTTCAACCACTGAGCATCCTACTGACTTTTTGAAGGATTTTTGCAAGGAGGGGAAACATGAGAGAACATGACCTTTCTTCTGTCATAAGATAGATACTTATTTTCTTCTCCTGATGGTTAAATAAGAAATCTAGATTTCCTTTATAACATCTGTCCTGAGGTCCTCTTACATAGGCTTTATCCTAAACAGAGGTGCACTTGTTTTGAAGTTAACATCAAAATTAAACATTTAACATTTAACATCAGTTAAATTGCATATCGAAGAAGTCACCATGAAATAAGTTTCTGGGTCTTATATTTAATCGAAACTCCACACTCCATTAGTTCACAAAAGGCAGGGAAAAAAATCCACTGCAGTTCTTGGGTCCACCCAAGACTCCGCCCAATGAAGACAAGACTTGATTTTCATACTATCTTTAAATATACTCTTTGCTAAAGTTAACCTACAATCCTGTAGCCTCAATAAAACAATAATCTGTGCTGCTTTCAACCCAAACTACCTGTTGCATCTATAGGTGTGAGAGAAAACATGGGCCAGACTTCTCTTCAGTACCATTTTCATTGTGGAGGCAAAGGAAATCACTCAAGAGCAGACAGCCCTTCACTGCCTCCCCACATACCAGTGAAAACAGGTGCTCCTCTAACTTCTTTGGACAGAATGAGAAAAAGAAATCATTTATTCAAGGCAGCAAAGAGAAGCAATAGTATGTTCAAAGAAAAGCTAATGACACAGGTCTGAACGTAGTACCAACAGGAACACCAGCTGTAGCACAGCTCTGTTCACCCATAATAGGATAAATCCAGATTTCATAAGCAGGGTCATGCAGAAAAGTCACACTCTACATTAATAAAAAATGTAGAGTTAATTATGTTGATAAAAAGTCTCCAGCCTCCTCTTTTCATACCTTTACAGCCTCTTTTAAACAGTACAAATAAACAAATAACAACTTAAAATGTTGTTTTTCTCCTTTTGGAACCATTTTATTATGTAGGAAGTGGCAAGAATGAATTAGGAAAATCTCACCATTGCCCAGAGAAGCAAATGCTCAGGTTACTAACAGTGATCTGACAAGATGATGCACAGGGACTGCAAAAAGTCCCTCTTTCTTTCCTTCCCTCAAAAAATTAAAATTCCTTTCCCCCCTCCCCACAAAGAATCTCCAAACATGCAGACTAAAAGCATTCACATACAAGCACACGTCACACAAAGCCTCCCCCAAGCCCTTCTCCCACACATTGACCCAAATAATAAACATAGCCATCTTCAAATGGGACAAACAGGATGTTCCAGTGCTTAAATGACATGCTAACAAAGCAGCAGAGAACAAAAGTTAATCTTTTACCTGGAAGAGCTAAGTTATAGAGGGGAATATCCCAGAGCTTCTCTGGTAATTGTGACATCCACTGACCATTTTCATGGCACACGTGAATGGAGGTTTGCAAAGGGCCTTCCATTAGTGCCTGCTCCAGGACTTCATAGGGTGTTCTGGGAATAAAAAAAGAGTAAACCATTCCATATACTGTGGTTGAATTAACACCACCACACCTGTGCAGAAGGCATTTATACATTCTATAAAATGTCAACCCTTCTCTGGAGTAGTTGCAGCAAAATGTCAAGAGCTTCTCGGTCACAACATAGGCTGCTTTTGATAAGATTGTCTCCCAGCACAGTGCCAAGGAAGGGTTCCTGCTTCGGGCTTGTAAATGGACCAACTGAAAGGAAAAAGAGAGCCAAGACAAATATGTGCAGCTTTGTTGATATGGAGAAATTACTATTTACATCAGCTATTGCAACATCATGAGGAGTAACCTCCCTCCAGTGTGAAACAACATCTGTTCCCTGACCCTTTGCAGCCCCAGGAACACGACCGACAACAGGGCCAGGACAGGGGCTGGGTCTGCAACCTTCAGGCCCTTGAATACACCTTGAAGCATCAATTCAGCTGCCACAACAATACCTCTACAGAAAGCCTTGACAGAGATGTCAGGACACTGGATTTTCAGATCATTCTGGCTTCTAGGGTCAAAGAGGCAAACTTCCATCTTCTTGTTCCCTGTTTTGAGATGATCTCTTGATGTCTGTTCTTTCAGCCTTACTGAGATCATGACCACAAGTACTTCAGCTTACTGAAAACTACTCTGGAACTGTTCTTCTTGGATTCAAGCCTCTCTGGGATCTTCCATAGAATTTGCAATAGTTATGCAGGAGTGGCAATGGGTGAAACCCAGCTGAGGAATCATGGTCAGCAACAGGGCCTACTAGAATTATCCTCTTCATTTTTCATTTCTCCTGGGTGATGCAGAAAATAAAAATGAGCTCTCCATGCCATTTTTTTTCCTAGGATGTTCCTGAAGTTCAGGTGGTGTTTCTGAGGATGAAAGCCAGCCTTCCTTTTCACTGTTTTCGAGGTCTGAGATATTTTTTCACAGCTATGTAGTGGGACACTTTCTTTAAGACCACGGCACAATGTTTGCCTATATTAATATTAGATCTTTTTAATCCTTTTTCAAAAAAAAGCAATCACTGTGAATGATTCCTTCTTGTCTGCTACAGCAATGGCAGTCAGATAGGTATTCATGCAGGTTTTGTGCTTTGCCAGACTTCCTCACTGGTCCCTTTTGCTGCATCTTGGCACATTCATTCCTGAAATTGCTTCTCCCCAAATTGTTCTTTGGGTTCCTTTTAAGAGGAGGTTGGTTTATCTGGATTTACGAGCAAGCCATGCTATTTATATGAAGAACCTGTGGTTTCCTTAAACATGGTGCAGTATTTTTTGTTTTTTGCAGTAACATAGGGTCATCTGAAAGGCAACTTTCAGAATTACATTCCTAAATTTTAGGTCTGTACCGCGCATAACAGAAACTATCTGCTTTTATATCTGCCCATGCATGTAACATCACTCGTCCAGCCTGCCTTGCTGTGCCTTTGGTCTAGCTTTGAACTGGTCTCTCTGAGGACAGCCACCCCAGTTGAGGTAAGAATGAGACCATATCGTCTGAGGGAAATGCCCAACCACCCCTGGTGCAGTGACACATGCTGCACGTGTCTGGTGTGTAACCTGGGGCTTTCGTCCTGGTGAAGAGCAGCTACTTCAGAGGTTATCCACATGCATGAGGCCATTGCGCAAGCAGGAAAGTGGTTTAAGCCCTCTTTTGCTCCCCTTGTCATTTTATTTTAAAAAGCAGGTATTTGATGTGCCTGATGCAAAGGCCAGTGGAAAAATTCTCATGGATTTATTCGGGGGGGGTGGGGAGGGAAGAGGTGCAGATCTTTTCATCCTGCATAAGCAAATGGTCTCTATATGCCACATCAGGTACTGTTATTCTTGCAATGAGGTTCAGATCTCAGGCAGATCAATGCATCCATCCTCCAGGTCTGCAGTTCTACATGCTGAGCTTCTGCCTCCTGCAGACCCCTTGCTCTGACAATGAAGGTTTGCAGCTAGTCTTGTCCCATTTTGCTGTGTTCTGTGCTTCCTCTGACTGCACACCACTGCTCACCCAGGGCTGCTCTGCTTTAGTCTATGTACCATGCAGCACCAGCAAGGACAGGGGCTGCAGAAGCTTACAACAGCATTGCTATTTAGTAGTTGCAAAACACTAGAAAAAGAAGGGGAAAGTCTTTCTCCTTCACCAGCTTTGAAGCTGGGGCTGTGAGCCATCAACGCTGCAATCTCTGCACGACCAGCTCACTTCACAAGGAGTATCCTGCTGGGCTTGGGGAAAAGCCAACAGAAAGCAGAAACAGCAAGACCAAGCCATGTTGCAGTCCTGCAAATGGAGACATGCTAGAGATTCACATCTTATCCTCCTCCTCTTTTTCTTCCCACTTCCCTTTACAGCACCATGAGTCTGGGGGTGGCTACCACCAACGATGCAGAGCAGAAGCAGCAGCACCACAGCCATCTGCTGATCAAGTCCTGCACAGATGTGACTGGACCAGATTTTGGCCTGATCCTCCGCGCAGTGCAACCTCTAGATGCTCACACCACCACCTCCAAACTCAGCTGCTACCTCATGTTTGGGATGTCGGGTATCCTTTAGGGAAAAATCAAGGCTTGCCTGGAGGAATGAAATTACAACCGTCAGCTACCACCTCTCATTATTAAATCCTAAACTTCACAAAGGAGATGTGTGTCTTCACTCCCCCTTCCAGATGGGCAAGTCCACCCTACACACCTTGTTGCTGTGATTAAATACCCTTGGCGCCCCTCATTCTTGTCAGTTTTCTGTCCTGACCTTGGGCAGGCTGAGTGCAGGCAGCAGTTACATTTTGAGGTCTCTATGGGAGCAGACACAATAAGACAAACACTAAAATACGCAAAAGTGCAAAGCCACTAGAGATCACCATCTTGTAGCCCCGAGATACGGAAGGCATCACTTGGGATCTCCCCTGGGTTGTGCCCAAAGCATGCCCTGCCAGTTCGCAACGCTGGGCGACGGCCAACCACCCGGCAGGGAGACGTAATTAATGAATGCCTGATGATGACATAATTAAAAACGTTTGCCGTGGCCGACCCAGAAGCTAACGAACGCCACGGGATCTACGGGAAACATTTTGACGAGAAACTGCCCGGAACTGTCGCGGCGGGGAGGGAGCTGCCGCCCCGCCAGGCGCAGGGGTGACAGTACCAGATAGGGGGGGCACAGAGCAGCCCCACTCCCTCAGCACTCCGCGCTTCCCAGCGGCTGCGCGACCCGAACCCTCCAGGGAGCTGGATTTCCTGCCCCCTCACCCCCCCCC
>NW_010199564.1:29297-42497 GCF_000695765.1 Mesitornis unicolor
ATAGCATGTAATAGCATCCTTCAACTGCATTTAAAACCTATTAGCTAAAAAAAAAGCCTTTACATATATATAGATATACACACTTTAGTACCTTAATTGCCTGATTTGTCCAACAGAGTTTCTGTTTCTTCTGTTCGTAGAGCTAATCCACGGTTCACTAAATCTTCCCCTCCTCTTCAGCTTAGAATCATAGTCGTATAATCATTTTGGTTGGAAAAGACCTTTAAGATCATCGAGTCGAACCAGTGATCCAACCCTACTAAATCCATCACTAGACCATGTCCCTAAGCATGACATCTACTCATCTTTTAAATACCTCCAGGGATGGTGACTCAACCAATGCTGTAGGCAGCCTGTTCCAATGCTTGACAACCCTTTCAGTAAATAAATTCCTCCTAATATCCAACCTAAACCTCCTCTGTCGCAACTTGAGGTCATTTCCTCTTGTCCTATTACTGGCTAGGAGGGAGAAGAGACCTATCCCCACCTCACTACACCCTCCTTTCAGGTAGTTGTAGAGGGCAATAAATAGAGACCGCAGCTCCCTCAGCCACTCCTCATAAGACTTGTGCTCTAAACCCTTCACCTGCTTTGTTGCCCCTCTCTAGACGTGCTCCATCATCTTGATGTCCTTCTTGTAGTGAGAGGCCCAAAACTGAACACAGTATTCAAGGTGTGGCCTCACCAGTGCCAAGTACAGGGGAAGCATCACTTCCTTAGTGCTACTGGGCACACTATTCCTGATGCAGGCCAGGATGCTGTTGGTCTTATTGGCCACCTGGGCACACTGCCGAGGAAGTGTGGAAGCAGAGTCTCTCCCCAGCCTTCTCAGAGTGATGGAGGAAGCTCTGCAGCTTCATCTCCCTGTTCCGAAAACCCATTAAAACACACAGTTCCCCAAGTAAAGAATGGTGAGCTGAAACTCCAATTGAAAGATTGGATAGAGAAGGTTAACTTCCCTTTCTCCTCACAGGCAGCATTCCTAGAGGGTCACCTGCAGCACAACTGGGACATGACTGCTCCGGGATCATGCCGGGATCAGGAATAGGGAGAATTCAGGCTGCTGCAGTGTTGTGCTTCTTGACACAAGGATGTATTTTCCAGATACTGCTTTTTCACTGTCTCGTTTTTGCATGAGGCAAAGCAAAAAGAAGAGCTGTGTTCTTGTACAGACCAAAACTTGCTGTGCCGACAACAGCAGCCAGAGCAGGTTAAGAATCATCCAACCAAGACATACCCATCAGTGAGTCCCAGGTTGGCAGGGCTGCCTGGCCTTGAGGGATATGCCATGGTGCAGACTACTGTTCATCTATCAACTCTTATAGAGTATCACAAGTCTTGCTGGAGGTAGACAGAGAACAAATGTGCAGAAGGGTGTAAAGCTAGGCACAAAAAGGACAAAATGCTGAAACGGATGAAGTACAGCAGAGGAGAAGGTGATAAAGAATAGATGCTATTTAAAGGCTGCATGGTTTTGCACTGCCATGATGGAAAATAGCTGAGAACAGTTACAGGAGAAATATTACTGTGTTCTTCGTGGAATTAAATAAAAAGGAAAATATTTCAAACAGTAAAAATCAGGAGGAAAAGTCAGACAAAGTCAACTTTAATTCCTCATTTGCTTAGAAAGTTAAGACTATGAAAGTGTGACAAAGCAGCAGTCAGGTGGCCTCTGGATATTACCATGACAAATATAGCACAGCCAGACGAGGTTCTGGTTTCGTAAAGGAAACCTGTGTGAGTTTGCTGGGACAAGCAGGGAAAACATGACTGTGGAAAGGCAAATTTAAAATCTGTTTTTGTGTTGTTTGAAATGGGTAACAGAAAACTCAAAAAGAACCATGAAACTGAAATGCCAAAATATTTTATTCTGAAGGCATTACTACAGGACTTTATACCATAGTAATGTGAAGTATCTGCTGACTGATGTGGAAACAATCTTGTAGGTCTCGCCTCAATGGAAGTACTCTATCAGAAAATATCAAGCCCTGTCCAAACCGTTCTAATTCCCACCCTTTCAAGACTGAGTCTGGGTCTCAGTTCTCCTTCATTTCCACTGGAATTACCAGAGATACCAAGAGAGTTGCTCCTGGTTTAGTTCTGAGATCACAGTCTCTCTAGAGGGATTTAGGAAGCCCAGACAATGAGGAATGACAGGAAATTAATCAGCAAGCTATTAAGCCCTGAACAAGCATGTCTCCTGAGGAGGGGTCAAGGCAAGGATAACTTTTAGCAGTATTTGCAGAGATAATGATAAACAGATTTCAAGATGAGGAAATAGGGCAATGAAATAGCCCAAGATTTCTCAACCCAAATGTCTGCTTTCAAAAGACTGAGAGTGGAGTTCAAAAGAAGAACTTATCCAGAAGAAGCTTATCAGGTTTTGAAGTATTCAGTAGTGAAAAGGTTTGAAGCATCTGAGAGTCAAAACAAGCAGATACAGAAGCTTCAGTGTGGGCATTGATGGACATGCGGGTCTGATTTATAGCTGTGGATCCGAGTAAAATATTTCTGGTTTCTTAGTCACAGTGGTACCAGTCGTAGAGACTTAAACTGGACTTCATACATTTAAAAGGCTTTGGCCTCCTGAAATATGCTGCACTCAGTTTGAGGGAAATCAGTTGATTTTTCAGAGGACTTAGAAGTTTATGAGATTTTTTGGAATGGTTACAATAATTGGGATGCTGCATGACACTTTTTCCTTCCATCCCAGTTTTTTATTTTCAGTCACAACACATCTTTTCTCTACACTGTAACATACAGAAATGTCACTAGGCATTTAAACAACCTCAACTGAATACCCTGGATTTGAGGTGTTTGTTCTGGGGAGGTTTGCAACATCCTGTCAATGTGTATGTTTGCTCCTGCTCTGACTTACTGATAAGACCTCTCAACCCTCACCTAATTTCTGTCTTTGGCAACAAACAAGCAGCTTAATATTTCTGGGAGGAGGTTGTAAATGCAGTGACAGCAGCCACGATGGCTCCTGAGAGCAGGGGAATCAGTGGGCAGGTAGCCTGCAGCACCAGGGAGGTCACTGGGCAATAAAAATGCCTGGGAAGAAAAATGAAGCCCAGACCTGCTAGGAGCTGGTTTCTGGTTACCTGTGTTTGCTTCTGGGGTTACTGGCCCATGATGGCTACCCTAAGCTTGCAGTGCTGTGAGTGGTATTACTGCCTTCACACCTGATCCCTGTGCTCCTGGCTGCCTGTCAGCGAGGTGCCTCTGACGACCTGGCACCAGCCAGCAGGAAACCTTAGGCAGAAGGGTTTGGGTAAGATTTAGGTTGCCCAAACACATGGCAGCATGCCTATACTGTCATGAAGAAACAGCCCTGGTTTATTTGCAACAGGCAGATTAAAGGATAAAATTCAGTGGCTGGTAAAAAAATGCCACTGTGATGGTTAGACACGGGGTACAACACTACTCCCTTTACATGATGGATTCTCAAGAGCCAGGGCTACTTGAATTGGTTTTTTTGTCATCAGAGATCTTCAAGATAATGGAAATGTTTTGACTTACTTTAAAATAACAGAAAGGAGAAGAAAAATTAGAGTTGAATATTATTAGCTGAATGTTAATTGAATTTTTTTAAAGTAAAAAGAAATGAAAAGTAAATTCCTCAAATTCCTCCAGTTTCACAGAATCACAGAATCATTAAGGTTGGAAGAGATCATCAAGTCCAACCATCAATCTAACACCATCATGCCACTAAATCATGTTCTGAAGTGCCATATCCACTTCTTGAACACCTCCAGGGATGGTGACTCTACCACCTCCCTGTGCACCCTGTTCCACTCTTTCAGTAGATGCATTCCTGTTCACTAGAAAGAATTTCCAGTTACAGGGAGAAGGAAAACCTCCTCCTCTCATTCCTCCCTTTGCTCTGTTAGTTTGTTATGCATTCCTTCAAAGTTCTGTGAATGAGATAAATTCATTACCTGTTTTCTCACCACACTCCCCATTCTGCATGAATCTCTCTACTCTGAGAGTAGGCAAAGAGCTGTACTCCAATGTCCTGATCCCTGCAGAAACTGAAACGGCACCATAGACTAAAAGAAGAAGGCAGCTCTCAGAGTAGCACAAGAGGCAGCAGCCTGGGCAGGAGTGATCTGCAGCCGTACCCTGGAAAAGGCAGGACTACCCATACACTGTGCCCTGTCCACATCTTTCCTGCATGCAGCTGCTAACTTGGTGGCAGACTATGAGAACAAGGAGGAAGGACTCTTTTTTTTTTTTTCTGCTTAATCACTATGGTGAAGCTGAGGTCTTGTGTCCTTCAGCAGCCATGAACAAAATCCTACCTTCTTCCGTGTTCAGTTGTGAAAACTAGGCATCTGTGTCCTCGGGGACAAATTTCCAGTACCTTTGACACTGGGTAAAGGTTGGAGCTAAGATTGTCTGGATCTTTAAGCCATCCAGACCTTAAATCCTGGGGTTCTCATGTAGGTTAAGTCTTGATGGCCCTAGGCTCATAATTGATCATTGGGAAATAACAACAACCATCTGATGAGATGGGTTCTTTTTCCCTCATGCATTACTGATTTGGACTGAACTTGTCAACCATAACCACAGCCTGCCATTGAGCAAGACCTTTTAAGGGCCACACTTCAGCACAGAGATTATTCACAAGCTGATACAGGTCAGATAAACTGGGTCCTCAGTGCAGAACCAGCCCTATTCTATGCCTTGCAAAGCTGTACCTGTCGCAGTTTCACAGACTTGGTGCTTCTGTTTGGTCTCTGTGTGCATTTCGTATGTATGGGGGCACATGAACAAAAGCATGCAAGGATGGATATCTTGCACAGTGAAGGCATGATCTGTGGTGACTTGCAGTAGAGGTTCATCTTCCAACAGGACTTCACACTGCAAACAGTACAAGTCATCCATGGCAGGGAATTTGGGTGCAGGGTTGGTAGAAGCTGAGCTCAGGATCAAACACTGGGTCAAATATCATTAATGTTAAAGGCTAAGATCTACAACAGAAAAATGAAGTAAGTTTCCAAAGGGGCCAGATAACCTAAGAAAGCACTTCATCTTTTATTACATTTATTTATTTAATTACAGAGTTACAAAGCACCATAATGACCTCCCACACTACCACAGGGCAGTAATTTGTAGCACATTTATAAAATACTAGATATGTATTACTGGGCCTTTTTTTTCTAGCAACATGGCCTAAAAGCCACCATCCATTGGTGGATTGTTTTCCACTGGTACTTGTATCAGGAACGTGAAGCTGAAAAGTTGCACAAGATAGAGAGGAACTGCTCTAGCAGTAAACAAACCCTACCTGGCTGTCATGGTTTCCTCCCATGAGTTAACTTTCCACAGCAATTTTGTTTCAGTTGGATATAGGATGCACTAAGGCTTTTCTAACCACTCCCTGCTCTATCAGGAAAAAAAATTCCACTGCCTCTTATAAACAAATCAAATCCTACACAAGGCTTAAGTCTGAAGACTATCTTGTTTGACAAATGGCTTTTCCATGGATTGGGATGTTCCTGACCATCAAGTTTTGCTGTAAAAACAGAGTTGGTTTTTCTTACAGTTATATACCTCTATTTTACCTGCAGTGATCATGGCAATGGCAACTAACCAGTTCATAGTAATAAAACACAGAAATAAATCTCACTTACAGGAGCACATGAGCACATTTATTACAGCACACAGATTAGACGCTGTGGGGAACAAGGTTGGTTGAGGCAAGTTGAAAGGCAAGTTTTTCCTGGTCCCTGGTTACAAGTGAAGAGCATGATGCTGTACCCACTGTTGCACTTACCAACTACTTTTAAATGAATAGCTGTGTTATTGAGACAAAATAAGTTCATTTAGTTTGCGGGGGTGATGAGAATCATCAGCTACAGGTTTAGACATTGCTATAGATATACTTGAAAGATTTCTGATCCAGAAATGGTCCTCAGGTTCTCTGATGTGGACAAAACTTTGTATCAAGCTGCAGGAACAGACCCTTATCTTCAGTCTGTGCTCCATACTGAAAGGAAGACCACATAAAGCAGGTGCAGTGATCCAAGTAACCTGATAATTTAGTTGGATTTGAGTAACCTAGGGGTTAACACAGACCCAAACAAATGGTGGTTTACAGGAAAAATAATTTGTCTGCTATTGTTTTATTAATTTTGGGGGTTTAGGTTTTTTTTTTAAAGAAATGAGATTTATGCCGTTGCCTTATCTCACACTGTCATTCTTCCCGTTTTCTTACTCCTAGCACTTTTTTACGTCACAAGCTGAGTTCAAACAAAATTATATCAGCCGCAGCATGGGGTTCTTGGAAAAAAAAGGGACTTTCTTTAATGTTTTGATAACTTGATTAACAGGCCCTTGGGTTTTGTGCCAAATGCAGAGAAGTGGACGTTGCTGGTCTCCGATGAAGGTCACACGGTAGGACCAAGAGGGCAGAAAGTTTGAGTAAGTTTATTTTGTGTTTTTTCCTTTTGCCATAGCTGGAGGAGGCTGATCGCTTTGCAGACAGCTGTACACCACAAGGTGTGCTTGCTGCTGTGAGCCTGTCTAGAAAGAGATCCCAGTGATTCAGCTTTAAACATCTACCTTACAGGCCATTACGTCTGAGATCCTGCAGTCATTTCCTTATGTAGTTGTTCTGCAGCACCAAGCAGAGCGAGCCCTGAGCAGCCCGTCCCACCCGGCTTTGACAGGAGGTTGGACTGGAGACTCCCCCTCAAGGGCTCTTCCAGCTTGAGCTGCAGTGTGAGCCTGTGGCCATATTCCAGGCCAGGAGTTGGGACTGGACAGAGAATTAGAAGGAGGCCAGCACAGTTAAAGCCAAACAGTCCTAGCCTCATGGGACATAGACCTTGGCAGACTAACTTGATTTTTAGATTGTGTTTCTTTTTAGCAGGTGTGGTATTTGCAGCCACACTGTCATATGCCTGTCTCTCCCCTACCTTTCATAACTTCTCTTTCCTCCCATCAGTTTCTGAATACAAGCCAACTTCCCTCTAAAATCAACAGAGAGAAAAGAGCATGTCTAGCATGCCGTTCATCTAACCTATTTCATATGGGGGTCAAATAGACACATACCAAAGTTTTCCAACAGCTTTTCACTCCCTGGAAGCCCTTCCTAAGGGCATCACTTTACTAAAGACTCATGTTGCAGGTGTCCTTACTTTTTCAGTGGAATAACCGTGTTCTCCAAACTCACTTGTCTACTTGCTGCTTGTTTCTTTCCTTTACATTGCTGATCATCTCAGAAAGGAAGCTCAGTCATCTCCCAAAATATCTGCTTTCCTTACTACAATTGACCAAGGCATTCAAAAAGTCTGCCTCATACATGTAAGCTTGCTGCTTTCCACACTTGCTTTCTCCCACTGGATCCTATGATCTGCAAAGACTATGCCTACAGCTTGGACACAAGACTATTTCTCAGCTCTGGGGTTGTGGAGCACAACAGACCCATGTCAAGGTGAGATCCAGCCATGCACATGATCCTCTCTGCTTCTAATTTTTGTACGTGGAGCTTGAGCAGATCCCTTAAGTTGGACAACCAGGTGAAAAAACCTGCACCTTAGGACAGAGGCAGCCAAAGACATTGAAAGTTTTTTTCCTATGATGGGAACTATGACAAATTTAAAATATTCATCTGTGGTTCACAGTGGCACTGTAAGGCAAGTAGGAAAACAAGTCAGCAAGATACCACCGTGCCAGAGTGGAACAAAGACAAGAGCCAGCAGTTGAGAGGCAAGCAGATAGCTAAAAATGAAACGTGGTTCTGCTGACTCTGCATCTCCATTTTACCCACCAAGTGGACTACTGGGAAGGGAAAGCCTTGCTATTATGTTCCTATTACTGCATCTTGAAAGCAGATTGTGAGATCATTAGTTAAAGTTATGACATCACTATGGGGCTGGGCAAAGCGGAAAACAGTGGTCCTAAAAGGATAATTTTTTTTCTGAGAACATATCCATAAAGCATCAAAATATTTGAAGCTCACTCATCCTTCACCCAGCTGTCCTGATCTTCCTCATTTTTAAAACAAAAGTGAGCATAAAATCCCCTAAATTATTTCAGGCTTATGGCTGTTAGCATAAGGTTGAGAAACGCAAATCCCTTTGCTCTTACAGATGGAGTTCAGGAGAGGGTAATTCTAGAGAAAATGTAGGATACAGCTAGACAAGCACATGTATGCAGCGGTCTATATTCCCTTTCCTTGCCTTGCTTACCACAGCATGACCACCTAGAGAACCAAGACCCAAGTGATATGCTTGTGTCAAAATGCTTTGTGTACAACAGGAGAATGGCGAACTTGCAGCTTACCTTTGCTCAGGTGTTAGTTATAGACTCCATATATCACCCAGACTTGCCCTGATAGCAAGCACTGGTGGTTGGGGTGTGTGGTTCTTCCCTCAGTTCCTCCGCTGTGGACTTTCTACCTGTGCATTCAAAGAAGAGCCATCCAACAGTGGTGCAAACAAACAGACAGAGCTGCTATCTTAATGACACGCATTAGTGGAGCCACCCTAACAGCAGAAGTCCCTAGTTTGCTCAAGGCCTTGAAATGATAATCATGGCTAAGCAGAACTATTTGCACAGTCTCCAGTTATTTAATCTGACAGTTAGGGAAAAACATCAGGATATTGTCTTGCAAAATTGTAGAGTGTTGTCAAGGACCATAAAATTTCTTTCTCAATTCAGGCTCAGAAAACAACAAATAAAAACATGACTCACATGTTCTTGCAGAGCAGTTGAGTTTCAGTCTCCACTTCTAGCAGCACATGCATGAGTAGGCATGTCTCTGCATATTACTGTCCCTCTCCTCTTGATTAGGCAGGTTTCCTTCCAAAACAACAGTTAATGATTTTGCACACTACATGAGAAATGAGGGCAGGAGAGCCTGTTTCTTACTCTGCTTTTCTTTAAAAGTCATCTCCAAGGGCTATTCCACAGACAACAGGCACAGCTTGCCTTTGAAACACGTGCAGACTGACAGAAGTCCAAACCAAATATGGATTAATATATTTTCCTACAGTCACTCAGAGAGCCTTGAAGTCTCTGGGGAGTTTCTTAAATACACACAACTCATTGTGTATGCAGATGGCCTCCAGGGGAATGGAGAGGAATACAGATATCTCCTACATAGAAAATTCCCAAGTATTTAGTCCTCGTGTGGGTGGGTGGCAAAGGAAATCTCCTTGTACTTGGGCAACCAAAGTTCACATAGCCATCTCCTACTGTCATCACTCCATACACACACGGAGTCTTCATTTTCCTGAGGGTATTATGCTCCTTAGCAGTATTTTGGTTGCTTCACCCATCAGGTCTTGGCATCACCTGGAGTTTCACCTGAGGTAAACCTGGCACGCACCTGGAAGTCATTCCCACCAGAAGATGTGAGACACACAGCAGAGGCTATTGTAGATAGCAACCTCTAGAGAGCAAGTCATCCCATCCCAAACTGAAATCAGACAAACTGCAACTTAGAAATTCCCATTCCTCTTCACAGGGCTCCTTTAATGCTTATGACAACTAGCTGCCCCGACAAGCCGTCTCCAGGAGAGATGATGCTCTAATTGGAGCTAATTGATCAAGGTTGCTTTAGGGTGTTGCAGAGAAGTTTGCTGGCAGCAAGCCAACACTACATGAGCAGGCATGATTGACAGTTCATGTTGGATCAACCATTAGGGTACAAACGTACTACAAGATGATGTGGCAGTTCGAAACAGGCTGGAGTCAGACATGGGCACACAGCTCACCATTAGCCAGAGCACCTGACAGAGATGTTGTGCATGCTTTTTCTCTATGGTCTGGCTTTATGCCACCTGCAGAAGGACAGACAGCCAATACCTGGTCTGTCACAGAGCCTGCTGGTACAAGAGAAACCACTCAGCTTTTTTTTTTTTCTTTTTTAAACCATTGAGAGTTGGTTGTTTTGTTGGGTTTTTTTAGGAAACCAACACTGTGTGTCATTATGCCCAGGAACTGTGAACTGGTTAAAGAGTCCCAGTGTTAGATTTACTGTGGCATTGGACTATGGCATCATCATGAACTGATTCTGCCCCACATCTCGTCTCAGATATGAGATCTATTTTTTAAAGTATCAAATTCAACATTTAAAAGGAGTTTCAGTAAGAAAGGATGACACCAACAGAGGTCAGTGCATCACCGTAATTCAGTCTCTCCTAATCTTATCTGGTAAAAAAGATCACCTTGTAGATCATGTTTGGTTTTTTTTAAATGGGAGAAGTGGGAATGGAGGAACTCGTAAGTAACCTCTTTTAAAAGGAATCATCCTAGTCACTAGCTCATCCTAAGAATAATAGAAGAACAGACAACAAAACTCTCTGTTTTTAAAGGAACAGAAAGAACTTTGGTGAGCCCAGCATTTTTTGCATTTATTCCTCCTCTACCCCTCAACCACACACAAACATTTAAAGCAGATGCTGAAAATAAATGAGAAATTTATGAAATTACCCTATGTGGTTGTAATTATTTAAAAGGTCACTAACGTGACAGGAAATGTAACTTAAGAACTACAGCTCACCTTAGGATGTCTTTGCATCAACAAGGATCTGTACATGGAAATGTGCAGTTGAAATGGATAAAGCCATTTGTTAAAGTAAACAGGAGGTTTACTTTCTGCCCTATTGAGAAATCCCTAGTGACAGGTTGTAGAAAAATGGCAACTCTTTCTCAGTGATCTGCCTCTTAAGGAAAACCAAGAGTAAATTCCTAGGATAGCCACCTCAAAACCGCCCCTGGCAGCTTTGACGCCTGCATGCTGAGCAGAGATCACCTACACTGAAGAAGTGGTAAGGACACACTCAGAGCTGACTCACGTTACTCCCACTCGCTCTTATGAAAGTGGGAGCAAACAGAGCTCGCTGGCATCGGCAGCAAGTGGGAGGAGCATGGAGCAACAGCAGCAGCAGCCAGAGAAGGAAAGATGGAGTTTGCAGGGCTTGCCATCAACTTTCCTGGGCATTAGTTTTTGCATTCCCTTCTCTCAGCAGTTCCTCCCACTAGCTCGCATTACCAACTCCTACTGCAGTCCCCATGTTGCCAAAACCCACCAGTTGTTAATGGAGTAGGAGGCAGCAGATGGGGCTCTGCTGGGACTCTCCAAATCTGCTAAAGATTTCTTGAGCAATCCTGTTCATTCCTTAGTTACCCAAGAGCAGATATGATAGTGCTGATCTCTCTCCAGCTCTTCCAGGCAGACAGTCTGTGTGTATCTGTACCATGTTTTCCCTAGCAGGCTATCAACTGCCTTTGGTATCCTTTACACCTTGCTCTTATACAGGCAGTATAATGAACATCACATTCTGCAGAGAGAGTCATTAATCACAAGAAAAGGAGGTCTTGTCAAATGAAGAGAAACAAATTGAGCAATGCCAGGCTCTAGCATCCCTTAACTGAGAGGACTCCTGTGCCAGCCTACATAAATCTACCCTTGGGAACAGAGCTTAGAGAAGACCTGAGCACTGGAAAGGTAGAACCACTGATGAGACCACATCTTGAATACTGTGTTCAGTTATGGGCCCCTCACTACAAGAAGGACATTGAGATGCTGGACCATGTCCAAAGAAGAGCAAAGAAGCTGGTGAAGGGTCTACAGCACACGCCTTATGAGGAACGCCTGAGGGAGCTGGGGTTGTTGAGCCTGGAGAAAAGGAGGCTCAGGTGAGACATTATTGCCCTCTACAAATATCTGAAAGGAGGTTATAGTGAGATGCAGATCAGTCTCTTTTCCCAATTAACAAATGACAGGACAAGAGGAAAGGGCCTCAAGTTGTGCCAGGGGAGGTTTAGATTGTACATTTTAAAAATTTCATCACTGAAATAACTGGGTTATCAAGCATTTGAACGGGCTGCCCAGGGAAGTGGTGGAGTCATCATCTCTGGAGGTATTTAAAAGATGTGTAGATGTGGCGCTTAGGGTCATGGTTTAGTGGTGGACTTGACAGTGTCAGGTTTATGGCTGGACTCCATGATCTTAGAGATCTTTTCCAACCTAAATGATTCTGTGATTGATTCACTGTCACTATTTAGCCTCACTGCCCAAAGGCACAAGCCTACAACATCATGCAGTGATCTCCCAGGTAACTTTAATCTTTTTGACTAATGCCACCTACATCTGAGAAAGGAGGTCAAGTCACCAGAACATTAAGAGTGGGATTCAGCCCATCCAACTCCACAGATATCTGCAGTGTAGATATATACCGATGTCTACATTACCCAGCTAAGTCTTCTTTTCCAATCAAAGGAAGTAAATAATTAAAAGATGCAATTCAGTAGCCTCAAGTAGACATCTAAAATCAGTCTGCTGGGTTACCTCCTAGAGCTGTCTGTTTCTCTCCTCTACACAGTGGAGAATTTGTTGGTTTTGAAGCAATAACCTCTCCTCAAAGAGCACAAATGAGATGTCTGGAGAGGGGAGAGAGCCCTGTCCCAGGTGGGAGTCTGACAGAGGAGACGGAGTATTAAGTGTTCCCACACTGGAAGACATAATTCCAGATCCCAAATTGTTCCAGACCAGCAAAAGTGCAACCTTCACCAAGCCAAAACAGCATAGTAAAGTTTGTCCATAGTACTCTATTTTTTTTTTACAGAAGGGTTAATTTATACTGCATCATTCAAAAAACCCCACTGTTCCTGAAAACCTTCATGCTATAGTATCACTTCAAGCTAAACTTCATGTTTTTCATTCCTTTTCTCCCAGGTCATCTGGAGCTTTCATCCTTAATTTGTAGCTTCTAAGACAAACCAAACACCTGCCTGAGCCTTTCTATATGTGCATTGAAAAGATTCCACCTTTCAGCCATTCTTTTGCAGACACCCAATTCCTACTGATATGTCTCCCGAGGAGATACCTCTTGCTCCTGCAGCTGTTTTCCCAGTCAGGCCCATCTGCTGACCAAAGTCACCCCACAGGTCATCCAGTAGTCCTGTTAATAGTTCATAGGGCGATAGTTCATGGTTTCTCCTTTTCCAAGAGTATTTTCATGTGAATAGAGGTTCAAAGTTCAATGTCTCTTCTTTGTACACTGTGCATTATGACCCTTTGAAATCTCAGTCCATACTGACACAGAGAAATAACAGCAAGAAGATAGCAAAGATATGGATTCAAAGTTATGTTTGCAAGTTTGACACTGGTGAGAGGATGGGGCATGATAGGGTCAAGCTAAAATAAACAGACTATGCAAAGTCAGGTCATTTCAGCAG
>NW_010199564.1:42528-79601 GCF_000695765.1 Mesitornis unicolor
TTCTGCCAGAGACCCGTTTACCCACAGTAGGTGGCATTTAGTAATGTGTTTGTTTAAAGCCAGCTACTTTGTGTCTATCCTCTCTCTCATTAGCAAAAAGACCAGCCTTAATGTTTCTTTTTAAGATGAGTTAGTTAATATGAACAATAAATAGAGATTGCTAGAAAAATTATTACATCTTCTTATCCAGAATTAAGAAATATTTTTATATCTTCTTTCCTGCCCAGAGTCCTAGGCACATCAGTAAAAGCAGGCAGAGAAAACCCTACATCCCCCATATTCACCAATTCCAGGCCTGTGGCAGCATGTGGGTGCAGCAGAAATGCCAGGACACATGTGATGTTTAACCAGATCCATTCACATCTTAGATGCACTTAGGAATATTTGGAAACCCTCAGTTTAGAATTAATAGGTTGTCTCAAAGACATACCTTTTCAGGAAGGCAAAAAAAGACAGTCAGGTTGTTCCACAAGGGATAGGAAACACAAGAACAAAAATCTTCCCAGTTGGCAGCCTATTCCCAACACACACAAAAGCATGCAAGAGAAGAAATATTTAACCAGCCTGGTATAGGTTAAATATAGTAGTGCATATTCAACAGAGTAAATAATTTTAAAAGCTTATAATAGGCAGGATGTACAGAGCAATCCCTCACAAGGCAAACCAGTTCCCATCAGTCACTGCTATCTTGTTGACAAACTCTTATAAGTTCTGCCTGTAACCCATGTTCGGTGATACACCATCAGCAGGTTACCCCGGGGCAGGCAGCAGCCTCCCTGCTGTGCTTTTCACCATGTGTGGCTGACCCACAGCAACCCACATACTTGGTCATCCAGTAAACCCACCCAGAGTGTATCCTCACCAAGGACTACAGACATTGTTCCCTACATGCACAAAGGGAAAGACTCCAATCCCATACCCCCGTCTTTTGTCTTGCTCAAGGCCTTACTTCAGTTAACAAGGCTGGAGAGTAGTCCTACCATAGTTTTCAGCCAATGATTTTTTTTTTTTAGAAAGCAAAATCACACAACAGTAAGTCCTGAAACCTGAAGAGAAGTGAATTAATGGGCCTTTTGGCACCAGATAGATAGAAATACGCCTTCAAACCTTTCTTTAATTTGGGAAGCCATGCTATGAAGAGAGAGACATCCCAAAGTGCTCAGACCTGAGAGCAGCATGCAGAGTATCTCCCTTTAGAGGTGTGGGAAGGAGTGGCTGGAGAATTATAGTGTGCATGCCTGGGGAAGCTCTAGAAAAAATTTATGAGGGTATTAAGGATTTCTCAACAGAAAATTGTTTTAAAACAATCTACTTTCCTTTTTTGGCAGAGCAAATAGCCTAGTGGATAGGCAATTTTGCCAATAATTTGGCATTTTTTATTAAAGAAACTATCTCACACACTTCCTACTTTTTTTTTTTTTTAATTAAAGGTTTGGACATTTGACTTGCCTCCAGACATCCTGCCTTCATATTCCTCTCCAGCCTGGGTAAACAGGAAATCTTGCATAATACCCGTTCCTTGTACCAGTTTGGCACTGACGCAAAGCTGTAGGGCATTTAACACCTTTGCTCTTAAGAACCCCCAGGATCTTAATTACTATTGGAATTATGACTAGATTAAAAAACAACAGCCTGGTTGTTGAGCAAACATTAGAATGAACTAAACATTTTATTTCTCAATCAAGGTGTCTTTGTATAGCCGTATGGACTCACCTCACTTCCAGGGCAAGGTAGGTGTGAAGCAGAGCAATGGGCCAAGAGCCTTTATCCTGATTAACCAATTATCTGGTCAAGTAGTGCAAGAGCAAAGTGCTTGCTGATGACCTAAATTAATTATGTAGAATAAGTACCTAATGCAGGTTTCACTGTAGACTTCACGTAACCGCATTGAAACAATGCACTTTTGGAAAATCCTGTTCAGTGGTCCAGTATATTCAATAATGCTTAGTGAATAAAGCTCCCTTCTTGGTCCTCTGGATCTCAGATTTGTTGGAGAGGAGAGGGAGAGGGAGAGGGAGAGGGAGAGGGAGAGGCCACGTCACAGACCATTCTGGTAGCTTGCAGCTTGGTTGTACCGACAGTGGTAGTGTGGCCTGACATGTATGTGGCCACTTAGCATTTTCATGATAATATCAGAAGGCAGGAAAAAAAAAAATCCAAAAGCCTATTTAAAATATGGTTTATTTCCAACAGCATAAATGGTGTCCTAGAGACAAGACAGATGAGTTCATGACAAGGCAGACGGAAACTGGCTAGCAAGGATGTAAAAATTCAGAGCTGGTCATCAGAAAGTTCAAAAAAACTAAGCTTGAGCTTGAAGAGGTTTATGGAAAGTCACAAAAGCTGTCAAGGTGTAAAACAGATTAACTTTACCTCTCTAACCTATTGCATGATGCCACAGGTCCACAGAACAAGGAATATCTTCAGTTCCAAACAAGCACGTTCTTAAATGTGGATTTAGAAATCCTCACACAGATCAGTTCTACAGTTCATTGGACTTCTCCTTGTCAGCATTACTACAAGATGCAAGCATTTCTTCTTTGTTATTTAACATCAATGTTCAAGCAGCATAGAAATTCTGTGGTAACCCTTTGACACCCAGGCCTGTTATCTGTTTTAAAAAATAAATAATAAAAGAAAGGAAAAAGTTAAATCTCCAACTGAGTACAACATTCAAACATCATAGCAACATACTCTTTCTTCTAGAGAAGCCCAAGAAGAGTTATTGCATGGAGTTCTTTAGAAGTCTTTAAGATCTTTAAGATTATCAAGTACCACTCAATAATTTTGCTAATTTATGCATTATCTGTGTCACTTACTTGTGACCCTTGTCTCTGTATTAACAAAACAAGTCATAACAACTTTTAATGAACTTCAGCCATGCAAGACAAATGTGGGTTTGGAAAATACCAATTCCCTTCTAGAACTGGAGAACTGAGGAAGAGAGAAAAAAAGGCAAGGCTCGAAACTATCTTTTGGTATTTAGCTCTCCTGTGGGCTGCTAAACTTTGCTGCTTGAGAAATCTATCAGTTCTTGGCCATGGGAAATCTGTTCCAAGCACTGCTTTCAACTAGAAGGTCCCAGATTAAATCCCCATTCCTACTGAAACATGTTTTCATCCTATTGCCAGGCTGATAATACAATTTGGTTAATTCCATTTCACCTTATTTACAACCCTTCCCTTTCATGCTATCGTCATCTTTCAGAGAGTGCTGGTAACTGCTGTTTCAGAACTACATTTTATTTTCCCAGTGTAGTTTTTACTAATAGACCAAAAAATTAAGAAAACAAGTTTTGGAGTCAAGAGCCCTGGACAAAAATGTGGATTATTAGTTACTCAAAACATAGCATGCACTTTTAATAGACTCAAAAAATCCTGAAAGTTTTGAGATTGAGATTCAAAGCTTTGCCATGGAGTTTAAGCACATAATTTTTAAAGGTGCAATTTGTGTGGAAGTATTTAGATACTCTGGTATGATCAAAAAACAAGAATTGAAAGTATAGTGTAGTAAGCTATAGGAGCAAGACCCAATTCCTTACAGTGTATTACAGAATATGCTGTACAGGGCAGACTCAGATCTACCATCTGCCTTCAGATCTGGGCCAGATATCCACTTTGGCTAACCAACGTATCAACACTATTACTAGAAATTTCTCCACATATTCCTTCCAAATGCAGGAGCAGCTGTGCAAAAGCAGCTGTACCCAGCCAGGGGGATAAGCAACGTATCTGGACCAGAACATCACCTGAGCAGGATGAGTGAGCACTCTCTGAGTGCAAGACTTGGCAGGTCTGATGTATAGGAAGAAATAAAGCCTGCTTACCTTGAAAATCTCACCCGCATGAGGTTCCTTGGCTAAGGCGGTCTCATCCAGTCCATCGTATGCAGAAGTCACATACATTTCTGAGTAGTCTTTTCCACCAAAGCAGCAAGAGGTGATCCTAGGAGTAGGCAGCATCACAGTTTGGATTCTTTTTCCTGGGAAAAAAAGATGGGATTGTTTCCTAGCATCCATTTGCTAGGAAGCAGGTAAATATGATGGTACTTTTAGTGCACATGGTGCAGCTATGGCATTTACTCAGAAGATATAGCATTTACTCCCTCAGACAGGCCATATCCTAAAGGACAGTTTGTGGGGAAACGAAATTCTTTCATCTGCATCATCTCTATTTTTCAGCCCCTCTCCTGTATCTATGAGACTTCATTTCCTTTTCTCAAAATGAAGCAATAAGGTACTGGAAGCTAGGAAGGTGAGAGACACCTGGGCCTGTCATTCACTAACAGTGTTTCCGAGTTAAACATTGCAAAGCTGAGAATTTTTTCTTTTTTAATTGCAGGTTTATAATGTTTCTCACAATAGATATGCAGTATTTTTTTTAAGTGGCATTATTAAGAAGTGGGTGTGCTGCATCAGCAGACCGTGGGAACAGGCGTGCCTGATGCTGGGAGGCAGCATGGGGAGCTGCACCCTCACATGATCAAGGACTGAACCAGTGATGCTCAGGGTAACCCGTGGGGCAGAAACAAGCAATGAACACCTTTTTCACCTTCCTATCTCTTAAGACACCTTCTTATCTCACCTTCAAACCATTCCTCCTGGCTGCCTTTCCTTTTTCATTCGTGGCACATTAGGTGACCCTCAATACTCACGTGCTGGTGGGAGGCCTTACCTGTCTCCGGGTCTATACGAATTACTCTCCCACCATCAATACAGGCCACCCAGAGCTTTCCCTCTGCATCAATGCACATCCCATCAGGCATATGCTCTTCCTTTTCTAGATCATACAGGACTTTGGGGCAGGCTGCAGGGAGAGTTAAAAGCTGGTGTTACGTGGGCTGGTACCAGTTCTGTATCAGATCCCAGTCTAACATCTTCCACACTCTTGGAAACAGATAAGTTCATTTTCTGTGGCAAAGACATGCTGCAAAATTTATATCACATATGCATTTAGCAGATGTGTTAAAAGCCTAACTTAGCCTGGCAGAAACAAGCACCCAGTAAAGCCATTGCAGTTTGGGATTGTACTGAATTAGAGCTCCTATTATTTTACCAAGGAAGAGAACAAAATGCCTCTGTCCCTCCTGTTAACCCACCAGCTGACCGCCGTATCACAGCTGCCACAAACACAGCAATTTTTCCTGGTCTTTCATTGCTCATGGCAGCCTGTACGTCTTTTTACGAGCAATGCATCACATAAATAATGACCTGGGTTTAAATGTTGGTCATAACCAATCTCTGCTGGCTAAAGATCAAGAACTTTCCTTTTTAATGGCCAGTCAACTTAACAGTTTGGATTAAGCCTATATACCAACCGTCAGCGGTCTCGGCTGCAGCACAGATGGGTTGGTGGGCACATGCATGGTCCATGGAGTGGTGCCCACGGGCAGCACTTTGCCTGCTCTGGCCTCAGCACATTATGGCCGTGACACCATCCAGAAATACATAGTCATCAGCATAAAACCAAAGCTAGGAAACTCAAATTCATTATGTTTTTGTCCTTGGGGAGGGGAAGTTGCATTAAATCTTCTTTAGAAATCTTGTATCTCAAAATCTGTAGAAATATATTTCCCTCAGCAAAATGAAATCTGAGTGAATGTAGTTATTTTGTGCAATTTTCACCCATGATTACACAAAGTCCACACTCATTGGAGTACAAAGGCAGTTCAGCCATTTAAATTACCATGGAATATGACAGATTGATACAGCACAAAAATATTTCACAGGGTTCTGAAATGAGGTTACATCCATTTCACTTGCATTTAAATTTTCCTTTTTTTGAAGATATAATTAAAAACATCCAGAAAATGATTTTAAGTGAAATTTGCCAAACATCTGAAAACAATTTTCATTTCAGAATTGGGAAACTTCAATGATAACTTGATTTTTTAAAATATATTTCCATGACATACAGGCATGCATGCACGTTCTGTACTTGTATTTATGGAGCTAGTACAATCAGAGCATGCCAGTAGATGGCACTCAAGAATAAATAGCATCCTATAAGCTAATTCTCACTCTGCAGTATAAATGGTTTCTTCCCGTATAAGACATCTATTCAGATTAAATTCAGTGGAAGGACTGTCAAAAGTTTGTTCACTAAATACCCCTGGTTTATAACTAAACATGGGAAAACTCACAGTCAGCCTACTGAAATCTGTAACCAGAAGAGATTATATCTGTCAAATAAATCATTGCATCTTACACACCCAGGTCTTGCTGCAGAAAGAGTAATAGCAGTACTTGTCACTGAATTTAGAAAAGCACGTGTACCGATCTTTCCAGAATGCACATCATAGCTGAAGGCATGCACAGCGTATGCCAGGCTGTCGATGTGAAAGAAGGTCCTGTGGTCCAGGGACCAATCCAGACCATTGGAGATGTCCACCTTGTCTAACTGTTTTATTACTGAATAGTCAGGGAAAAGAGTATAGAGAGCGCCTTGCCGCCTCGCTCGGACCCCTGGTGCTGTCTCTTCGGCCATTGTACCTGGAATGGAAATAGGAGCACTAGTTAGAAAGCAGAAACTTTTTCCTCATACTTGATCATAAAACTTCTCTAAGTGTTACTAAGAAAAGAAAGTTGATGAAAAGGAGCAGGTCAGGAGCAGCTGACTGGTGGAAGTGATCCTGGCCAATGAAAGGACAAGTTTCTGTGTTGCCATGAGGTTTAAGCCATGTAAACACCAAAGATCCAAGGGAGCACCACAACATGCCAGGGGCTGAGGTTTTGCTCACAGATGCAGGGAAGCATCATGTGCTCTTTTTGTTGTTGCTTTTTGTAGGCTACTTTTATCATTTAAATACTGGACTGTGACTTTACAATACAGGTGCTGTAAATCATGGTTATCTCAGAAGCAAGTGGAGAATACCACAAAAGTAAGAATTTTTATTAATGAATTTATGCCTCAGTGTTATGCTTGCTATTTAGTTTCTGATTCTCTTTGTCTCTGGAAAAGAGAGAGTTCTACAGCAACACGATGGGAAGCACTCAAGGAGGGTATTTACACCTTCTTTTAACTGTCACAGACTGTCTCTGTCTCTCCTCCTAAAAGACCTTACGAGCTTGTTTTACATCATTTGGCCAAAACCCCTGTTGCAAAGCAGCTTTTTCTCGCTTATTCTTGCCTTTAACTCTAATGACATGTCAGCCCTTGGGCATAACTACAAGTCAAATGAATTTCCTGATTTTTGTCAAATTTGAAATAATAAGAAGAGGCTGGCTGGCAAAACAAATACAGAGCCATTTTCACTCCCTTCAGTCACTCTCCACTTTCAACATGGACTGCTGTGCTTGGCTCATCATTTATATGGGAGAAGAAAAAGCACAGGGGGATCTTTGCTGCATTGCAACCAGTGGCAAAAGTCCTTCTTGCCTTCAGGAGGCAGGATCTCTCCCCACATCCCTGCTCCCCAGGGGGAAGGCTGTACATGAAGGGTGCACGCCACAGCTTATCTTATGCTCTAGGAGCTGCATTCTCTTCTACATCTCCAGAAACCTTCCCACCTGCATGAACCCTTCACCAACTTTTCACCCCCTGTGTAGGGAGATGTTTGAAAATCACTATCCACCAAGTAGAAGAGGAGCCTTCCTGCCAGACAGTCCTTGTCAACAGCCTCTGTCCTCATTTATGTCAGAGGAAGTGGGGTCCCTTGTCCTGCTCCTTTGGGCAGCAACCAAGTGTTCACAAGAGAGCTCATGCTTGCTACGTTGGTTTTTGTGGGGAACTCAACAGAGGAGTCAAGAACACAGAATAAAATGCATTATATAAAATACACTGTAATCAGATCCTCTTTGATCTGGGGGAAATTTCTGCCAGGAACTTACCAGCAAAAAACCTCCCTTTTGGATCCACTTTCCCATCATTGAACCTGTTGTTGGGTTTATCCTGCTCGAGCTCAAGGATGGTGGTGACCTCCTGAGTGTCCCAGTCCAGAAAGGCAAACCTGGTCCCCAGGGCAATGACGTAGCCTCCACACTGCCGCAATGCCACTGAGCCAACGCGGGCATCTGCAAGCAAAGAGTAGTGGGAGATGGTGGGCAGCTCCTGGGCCATCAGTCAGCCCTACCCCTCCTGACCTCACCTCAGGCATGTGGGCTTGATCAGGACATTCCTGACCTGGGAAAGGCTGAGCTGATGCTAAAATCTTTAGCACATCCCACTGGCTCTATGTTCTCCAGATCATTCCACCTTCTGGGCAGACATAGCCATTTGGACTGTACCTTTTCCTCTGCAGGTCCCAAATGAAACATGCCTTCTCACTGGGACTTAGCAAGGGCAACGTGTGCATGGCCCTCCACATCTGAGCACAATCACCTCTGCTCACCTGGCTCTGGCCACATCATGCTTAGCAACATGTCATGGGAGGGCGGGCTGTGTGGCCACCAGGAAAGTAAGGGAGACCACCATGCTGCAGGACTCCTACTTGAAGGGATGGACGAGGTGGGCACAGAAGATTCCCAGGATGAAGTGGAGAGTATAGACTCTTACCCACAGACACACTCTGCACCTCATTGGTGAGTGGGCTCCAGCGGCAAACTTTCTGTGAGTTAATGTCAACATAGACGAGTGCACACTCCCTTTCTTCCCAGACCGGGCACTCTCCCATCCTGTTCTTCTCCTTCACGACAGATTCGATTCTGATGGAGGAGGACATGGTCTGAGGGGAAAACGGTCAATAACGGATTTAATGAAAAGCTCTGGTTGTGTGAATTTTTCACAAATACAGTGCTTAAAAGCAGAGCTTGTAAATTGCAAAGCCCTCCAAATCCCAAATCACAGAGTAATTTAGGAGGTTCCTGTGACATTTCTATGGCTTTATGGCTGGTACTGATCTCAAGGCTTCTCCTTAGCAAAACTTTCCTAGGAGAGAGACTTGAAACCAGAGCTGCTGATAAGGCAACTGCTGTCACCCTTCGCCTGTGGAGAGGAGGGAGTGACTAAGGTTCGCAAATCCTCTCAGTGTGGATTAAAGTGAAAAAGCACTTCGGATCCAAACACAAACATCAGCTTTAATAGGAACAAACATTCTATAAATGTTGGCCCTCCCACAAATATATCTACCTAAGCTATGCTGCATTATGGGAACTTGACACCTTTAAGGGGAGAGAGAAGAAGAGAGAGAGAAGAGAGGAAAAGAGAGAGAAAGATTGAGACAGAGAGAGATCACAAATCCTAGGTCCAGCGTTGGACTTGTCAAGGAGGCTATTCGGCAAGAAGCCCAGCAAGCCCCAGAATGAGTGATGTGTCTCTATATATTGGCCCCAGTTCCAGGACTTCTGGAACCTTCCCTCTCTCCAGCACCAGGAGTGGCTGAGATACCAATCGGTCAAGAGGAGTGACAGTAGGCCCCTCCCTGTGCCCAGCTCCAGCCTCTTTGGGGACTTTTGGAGGCTCCTCTTGAGGCATGGCCTGGGCTTACGGCAGAGGCACTTGAGGCTCACCCCTTACAGCACTCTGTGGGCTCAAACACTCCAAGGTCCCTTTCAACAGTAGTGATCTGAACATAGGGTATTGAAGAAGAAAAAGCAGAGAATAAGCAGTTTAGAAGATGCCTTATTATAGCAAAGCTGATAACTAGGCCAGGTAGTATCACCAAAAGCATTACTAGAGCTTCTACTACTAGACCCCACCATACCATTAAATCCAAGTTTTTTGAGTAAAGCTGAGATCCATGAGGCGGTGTTCCAATCCATCTTCCATTCATTCAGTAACATTGACTGGAACAGGTCTCCTGTCTTGGCTACAATTTCTCACAGTTTCTGACAAGCTTCCTCAATTGTGGTTGTGACATTGTGTAACAACATTCTCCATCTGAATGGTTCAGCTCTCAACACACACTATTCTTTGACTAATAGCATATCCAGTGCTAGAAAGGGGTGTAAGGCCATCTTCAACACCTGTGGCACTTGCAAATTTAGTTCTTCAAAAAGAAGTTCAGTCCAATTACTCAAATTACGTACCTGCCAGCTCAGATTTTCTGACATGCAATGGTGCCTATGTAGAAGCACACTTGGAGCGAATACAGCCTCAAAGGACTACTTTTATCCCTCAGGTATAATAATTGGTTGCTTAAAACCCTCTTACCCACTAGGTGGAGCCTAAGGTGTTTGAACACCTTGCTTAATTATTTTAAAGGCCATGGCTTAACCAGAAGATGTTCTGGGAACTTTTCGTTAGAAAGCACAATATTTAGTCTTTCTAGAGTCATAAGTTAAGATATGCGGGCCTAGAACAGACTTCCTCTAAGCTTTCTACAAGAGTAGGTAGGACAGGTCAAGCGAAGTCCATTCAGCTGAGCAGCACCCACCTTCTACCCCAGATATTACTCCTTTTTTTAATGGCTGATGCACTACTTTTATTGTGTGTGGTGCTGTGGGAACCTGCAGGCTTGAAAGGCTGCTGGAGAGAGCATTATGATATGTTGCAATAGTGAATCCTCTCTTTGTTGCTCCAGGATTTTAGATGTGTTCTAAACCTGCAGGGTTGAGCATGCTTCTGAGTATTGATGGAGATGAGAGCTTAGCATGGCAGTGGGTTGCAGACCTTGTTACAGGCTCAGCATGACAATGGGAGACCGCACGGGGAGCCCGACCTGCGGGATGTCCTGACACAGCAGGTTCACATTTTGTCATTGAACCAAATCAGAGCAATTCAAAATATGAATGAATACACACAGGGACCCACAGTGGCTTCAGGGTCAGTAGTCACATCCGCTCCTTGACTAGCAACTCAACCCAAAGATGAAAGGCCCCATGACTTGTCTGGGCATCATCATTTCAGTCGGATTCAACACATGCAAACACACATTTCTCCTCGAGCACCTCTGTCCCAATTCATTAGCATGGTAAGCATAGATTTGCAGGGCAGTATAAGGATAAGTATAGACAGTAATTCATATAGATTATATTATTTGTATTGGACAAAAAATGTTTAAGGAACCAAGCACATTCATACCAAGAGCTGTTATGGTGAGCATAGCCACCCCATTTGTCAGGAGCTTGAATACACCAACTCAGGAATAGTGGAATGTTATATTAGTGGTGTAGAGGTTCATCATGAGGTGGAGTGACCCACCAACATACATGACTACAAGGGATCTCCACCTCTCAGGGACACCACGTCTATTTCAGTATGTGATTACAAGGAATTTTCACCTCTTAGGGATGTGATGTCCACTTTCTTTGGGCTGCAAGGGTGGCATTTGTATTTCCTTTGCAGAGCTGTTGCTTCCAACAGGTAGCATTGCACATATTTTCCCAGGTCATGTTAACTGGAAATCGTTAGGCTACCAGCGAGGTTATGCACCAAATTGTTTCACGTGGAATGGGAATGAGTCAGCTCCCCACAAACATTTTTCCTTCCCATGTGTATCTTGAATACACTTTTGGTTTAACATCTCTAGTTTCAAATTCGTTATTCATGAAAAATTTTGCCAAATGATGGCAAATTTAAGACCCACTGACACAGACGTGTGGAGGTCTATACAAAGATCTTGGTCTGTTCAACTCTGGATTCAGATAAAGCCAGTAATAGGTTCTCATGCCATGTTGGGTCGGTTATCCAAATTCCCAGTTGACTGAATCGAGATTACACATCCACAAGGTAAGAACATAACTTCTCCCACACCATTTTTCCCTAGTAAAGAATAAAACCAGGTTTAATAAGATCAGACCAACAATGCAAAGCATGACCCACTCAATAATTGAAAATATAAGCCCCATGGTGGGCTTCTGACAACCTGCAAAACATGTACACAAAGATGAATAATGATTAAAAGGATGGGACAATCCATCAGGTATGAATACAGTGATTCTTCCATGCGCATCAGTAGTCGCCTTAGTTTAAAGACTGAGTGGGTTCTTTAAGGTTAGGAGCATTGTTCCTACTGTCAGCAGGTCTACTAGAACAGGTTGTTCTGGATAATGGAGTGGGTTCATCGGGTCCTCAGTCTCCTTTTTTCTGGACAGTATGGACAGAGGCTTAGGATAGAACATGGTTAACTCATGGGCATCCATTAATTCCCCAGTGGCTACTGACTTTATATACCACATCTGACATCCATTGTGCCCATCCCAGTTCATGAGGTTTTAGGGTTTGCTTCAGGAGCCCATTGATGTGTTTGACGATGCCATTAGCCTGGGGTTAATATGGGATATGAAAGACCCATCGGATCCCTTCATCCCATGCCTGCTCTTGAACCGCCCTGGAAGTAAAGTGGCTTCCATTATGTGATTTGGGTAAATAGCTAAACTGTGTCTTTAGACCTTTCACAGCACTATCTCCCATTGCCTGCCATACTGCTTCAGCTTGGGTTAACCCTGACACCACTTCAACTCCTACAAGAACATACTGTTTTCCTTTGGAGCTCCAAAATGTACCAATGTAGTCCACCTGCCAACAGTGCCATAACCCTTTATTATCTCTTAAGTGTAGAGGTTGGTCCTTAAGAGGGTTGTGTTCTCCTAATCAAACATGTCACAGGCTGCACACGGAAATAATGGGCATTACATAACGCTCTGGTTACAAACCACCCTCTGCTAACTGCCTCCTTGAACACATCTTTACTTCCTGAACGGCCTCATTTTACATGCAAGCGTTCCAACAAATGATCCCATATTTCCTCCTCACCCTCCACAGCCACCCTTGCTAAGTGGGCCAGTGAATCTACTTGGTTATTCAAATGATGAGCTACATGATCCTCTGCTATGTGTGCCACAACCCATCCTACCAGAAAGGACTTCTGTTTAGGAGAGTTTAGGACTTCTTTCCACTTTTCTCATTGCCATACCAGTACTCGATTGATCTCCCATTTGTTTTGTTCCCAGAATGGGAGCCATTTGGTGCATTTCTTGAACACAGTATATGAATCAGTGCAAATAAATACTGGTTCTTTAGTCTCGGCTTCTCTAGTAATCACTGCTATCAATTCTCCCACCTGAGCATTTCCCTTGCCCTCTGTCACAATTCAGTTCTCTGAATTAACATGCAAGGCCACCATTTGATATTTCTATACCTTTCCCTCTCTTCTACAGGACATGTCAGTGAACCATATGTTCTTTAGATGGGGTTCAAATCAGGGGGCAGGTTTGTATAAGAAGGAGGAGGTCAGGAGTCCAGCTGATTATTGGGCAGTTCTTGCATATGAAGCACCTTGGGTGCTCCCTCCTCTATCTGATGCATATGGCAATAGTTATCTAATTGCACATACACTGCCTGACCGTTTCCCCTTGCGCAACCCTCACAGGAGGGTAGGTTCTGGCCAGTACCAGTTTCAAGACCTTAAAAGGTCCTCGTAGAATGATTGGTTGTTGTATGATTTTCTCAGCTTTCTGTAAAGCTAGACTAACCACAAAAAGGCCCTTGAATATAATTTTTTCAGCACCTTTAAAACTGTGTGAATAAAACCCTCAGGTCTTCATTGCCACATATGTGTGGATAGTCCATGAATTGCAAAGCCCCATTTGATATGGAGTAGATCTATTTGGTATATTGGCCCTAAGGCCTAATGTACCCCAGCCTCAAAAAGTAACAGCTTTAAGGCTTCTTCATGAATAGGGGTCCAGTCCCTGGTGGCTCTTTTTCATGTTAAATTGTATAGAAGGTGGGCTACGATGGAGAAATCTGGGATGTGTTTTCTCCAAAACACCAGCAATCCCAGGGCATGTTGTAGTTCCTTCTTATTTCTATTCATTTTCACTTGTTCAAGACTAGTCAGGTTTTTGGGAGGAATTCACACCCTCCCCTCCACCAGACAGACAGGAATTTTACCTCAGAAGATGGGAGTTGTACCTTTTCTGCTAGAATTCGGAGCCTTTTCTAGGTGAGTAATTATCTCTGTTTGAGTTTGTCCTACCATGGTGGTGTCAGGACTGCCAACCAATTTAACATCAATATATTGATATACTTTGACTCCCTCCCTGGGGGTAACTCCAGCAAGTTCTTGTGGTAGTGCGTAGTGAACAATAGTTGGCGAGTGGCAATATCCCTTGAAATTGTGTAAATGGTTGAAAATGTGTAAAAGTGAATCACACCACCTTCCCATGTAAAGGTGAAGTGATCTCTGTCTGCTTTCTCTAAGGGGACTATGAAAAACATATCTTTTACATCAATGGTCACCAAAATCTGATGGGCTTGCTCCTACACATTCACAATTAATTTGGCTTTGTTAGGCACTACAGCTGTTAAAGGGTCCGTGCTGGCATTTAGACACTGACAGTCAATTATCAGTTGCTATTTGGTTTATGGAGTGGCCACACCAGGGAGTTGTAAGTGAGTTGGGATAATTATTCCTTGTTCTTGCAGTTCAGTTATTAGAAGAGTGATCCCTTTCCTTGCCCCAAAAGGTAGAGCATAGGGGTTTATATTAATGATTTTGGAGGGAAGAAGCGTGGGCATCAATTGTAAAGAAGCCATGGGAAGTCCAAATTTCCACTCCCTTCCTTAAGGGAAGTGGAAATAATCAGGTCCTAGAATGTTTATAGGCAAAATATCCAATTTCATTATGACCTCAGCAGGAGAAGCATCTCCTGGTAACCAGCACTTGACTCAAGCCGTTGGCTGCAGTATAGAGTTCCTGAAAGCATGAGACCCAAAATTGGTTTTTATCAGCAATTATGCCATTGCAGTTAGCAACATCTACCCAAAATGCTGACATTTGAACATCTCTATCTACTAAAAATGCAACTGGGGTATTGAAAGAACCAAGAAGGAAAGTAATTAACAAGTCTCTCTTATTATTTTCCGTGACCCTCTTTAGCCCACTGGCTGTCCCTCAGTTCACTTACTGGGGATGGCATGTCCAGATTCCCATCCCAAGTTCAATTAAGTCCTTTTCAGGGGTGGAAGGTATCTTAGGAGCAATTACTGCCATGTTGTCAGATCAGGATTCAGCCCTCATTCTCTCTTGGGTGGGATGGTCAATTTAGGAGGGCACTTTCCTTTTGTCTTTCCACACCTGAATGAACTTTTCTAATGCCATAGTAGGCATACTGTCTATTAATTCTTTTTTTGATTTCCTCAGCCCACAAAAGGTTTCTCTTTGCTCCTAAGGTTCATGGGAGGGGGTGTCAATTTTCCTGTCATTCCACTCTTCACACAGCAGTCTTTGATTTTATAGTTTCCTCCATAATCTCCATCCTTCTATCATAATTTATTAACTCATCAAGGAAGGCTTTTGAGGGACTAAACGCCTATCATACATTCATTGAAGATAAGCAAGCTTCTGCAAACTTTCAGTCAAATGGCTTATAGTTGTGGTCTCGATATGTACTGGATCCCCCTTTCCAATGGGTCTAGGCCTCCTGCTCAATAGGCAGCTCATTGAGTTAATGACCATGGGTCTCTTGGGTCATCCATAGTTAGAAAATTCCCTGGCCCACAGTACCCTTGGGCTTCATCTTCTGACAGCAAAACCTGATCACCATTGGTCAATGATACCCTCCATACATATTCTGTCTCAGTTTCCTGAGTTAACCTAGTGTATTTTTCCTAGATTTTTGTCATTTTAGCTGCCAAGTACTGCACCATCCGGGTAGTAACTTGCAGGGCTCCCCAGCCCTGACCGTTGTCTTATCAGTGGTGGTCTAGGTCTTAATCAGTGGCCTCATCACCGGTTCCCTATTTTCAAGGAAACATATTTCCTGGCTACTTTCCAATTTCTTAGTTGGGTACAAGGCTCTTGGGTCTCCTTTCTCAGCCAGTTGTGCCAAGCTGGTGAATTTCAGTTCACTATCTGGGAAGAATTAAGATCTGTCTGATCAGATGATCCCTGTCCCCTTTCCTCTAATTTGAACCATAAATTTTTTTCTCAGTCCAATGCATCTGACTGAGCCGTGTGAAGTCTCTGAGTGGTTACGTTCAGCAGTTGACTCTAGAGGATTTTAATTTGTTCTTGCAAAGATTTAACCTTTTCATCATTAGTTTATTTAGTTAGATGCCTCTCCTTCTGGGTTGTCACTAGTGCTGCTACCAGCACAACACACACCATGGCTTTTCCTGTTAGTGCCTTCTGTTTCTTAGTAAGTGTTGCAATTATATCCACAACAGCTTTCAGAGCAGGCCAATTAACATGAGCCCATGATGTTCCCAGTGGGGAAGATCACGCCTGATATTCCTTCAACTTTTTAATAATGGGAATCAGTCAAGAATCGGCATTTCCTGGGCACCTATGGCCTGCCACTGCTTGAACCTCTCCTGGCTTATCACTGAGAGGTTATTTGCCATCTCTCCCCAGCTGCACTAACCAGGTGGAGAGCCCATATCCCTCAGGACCTTTCAACACTGAGGGGACCCTCTCTGTAAGGCAAATGATTATGTCATGTCCCACTCATGGGGAGAGGGGAGTGACTAAGGTTTGCAATTCCGCTTGGTGTGGATTAAGGTGAAAAATCACTCCAGGTCCAAACACAAAAACATCAGCTTTAATAGGAACAAATATTCTATAAATGTTGGCCCTCTGACAATTGTATCTACATAAGTTATGAAGCACTATGGGAACTTGACACCTTTAAGGGGACAGAGAAAAAGAGAGAGAGAAGAGAGGAAAAGAGAGAGACTGACTGAGATATCACCTATCCTGGATCCAGCATTGAACCTGCCCAGGGGGCTATTCAGCAAGAAGCCCAACAAGCCCCAGAATGAGTGACATACCCCTATATATTGGCCCCAGTTCCAAGACTTCTGGAACCTTCTCTCACCCCAACACCAGGAGTGGCTGAGACAGTCATCAGTCAAGAGGAGTGACAGTAAGCCCCTCCCTGTGCCCAGTTCCAGTCTCTTTGGGGACTTTTGGAGTCTCTTCTCAAGACATGACTGGGCTCACAGCACAGTCACTTGAGGCTCATCCTTACACCTGCCTCCAGGCAAAGCAGTGCTGGGGACATGGCCCTGAGACAGGACCAAGCTGTCAGCTGGGGATCAGTGATCCCAAGGGTCCTCTAGACCATGGAGAAGGACTGGTGGGCAGCAGCACTGATGGGTCAGAAACCTTTTTGTGGAAAATCAAGGCTCTGCCTTAATAACGCAGATTCCTTGACATGATCCATAGTAAGATGTATACGCGCCCATAATACTGACCACAGTTTGCCACCAAGGCCACTGCAGACCAAGTGCCTGTTCCCACACCGAGTCAGTGTGAATATGCAAACACTGGGGAAGGCTCCTCCCTTTGAAATCCTGCTGCTTTGTTTTCCTTCTAAGCATTTCATTTTCATCGGCCCCCTATCCATCCCAGACAGGGCTCCAACCCCTGCTGCAGACTCCAAATTTCACCCTGTGCCAGGCTGCGGGGTATAATTAGCCCAGTTGCTACTTTGGGAGCAAAGCGCCTATGAAGCTCCCATCCTGGGTGCCTGCTCCTGCCAAGGGGTGTTCATCCCCCTGCTGCTCCATCCCCTCATCCCCATTGCAGCAGGATGCCTGCAGGGACACCAACCACAGCACCCACCCTGGCACAGGGTGCCAATGCCACATGTTTGTGTTCAGATCACCTTTGATTCCCTTTGAAACAGGTAGCTTGACCCCTGCATCTGCCTTGCCCCTACTGCGGTGTGGGATGTGTGCAATAACCTCCACCATGCAGCTCTTACAAAAGCAAGGGGCCTACTTGCTGCCTCCGCCACCGCTCATGGAGACGATTCTGCTACACCCACTGGCCTCAGCACATTTTTTCCACAGATCAGAGAGATATTTCTTGGAAGGCAGCCAGTCCCTGACATAACGCTATTCCTAAGGATTACTGTCTTCAAGCGGTCATTGTTTACTTGTAGGTGAGCTGGTGATAAGGTTTACAGATAATTAATTAGCACTAATTTGCTTCGAGGTACTGTGAGAAGAGCCAGTAATCACCACGAGTGGAAATGCCAGGGCCTGGGACTTGGTATCTTCCCTGCTCCCTGGCCGCAGGCATGCATGGCAAGGAGTCACATAGCCAAGGTGAGGTTCAGACAACCCATTTATCAAATATATAATTCTCCCTTCCAAGAATAATGGCCACAGGAGGCCAGGCAGTGACTTGTGACAGCTCAGAAAGGTGCAGGCAAACAGCTTAGGTCTAAAGTGTAAATAAGGACATGCAGCAAGATGCCAGTAAAACCTCCTAGAACCTTTAATATGTGCTCAAGCTGGAGGATTGAGTTTCTCTTGGCTTACAGTTTTGTGTCATGTGGCTGCCATATTTCGGACCTAAGGCCTGGAGACATGACGCTGACTTTATTGTATTGTGGCCTGGAAAACACAGGTCTGCTCTCGCCCCTGCAGAAAAAAGGGGTTCAGCAGCAGCCCAGCATCTGCACAGCTTTCACAGAGGCAGAAAGTCTCCAGATCTGCAGCTGGTGTGTATTTGTCTTGTCGGTTGTTTCATTGACCCAATTGAGCCTTATTAAACCTCCCTCTTACCACCAGCTCCCTTTTTCATATTTGGGCTCAAATTTCCCCCATTTTTAAGAGGAGGGCAACTAGAAGGGAAGATTTTTTCTCTAATTTTTACGAACAGCTGAAAACGGAAGGTCGCAACAGGAAGGATCATCCAACCCGAAGCAACAGCACTGCCCTCCAAAATAGTCCCCACAAGATGGGACGATGCAGCCCTCATTTTCTCCTGCACCCAGTGGTCCACCTCCCGCCACCACACCATGGAGCTATGTAGCAGCAGCATCTCACAGAATACAGCACCTCAGAGGGAAATATGAGGAATTGACCCCCAAAAGCCTTGTTCAAAACATCCTGGCTTCATCGCTCCCTAAGCATCCTGCCACCCCTCATGTTTTTGTGCAGCACCTGGCACCCTGCTTCCCGCAGCACTGATCCAGTAGAGGTAAGTGTGAAGGGAAAAAAAGAGCAATTCCAAACAGAAAGCATCAAATCCTGCTGTAGTCTACCCAAACAAAATCCTTGTGGATAAAAACAACATGTTCACCCTGCTTGTATCCAGTCTGCAACATTTTGTTGGCGTTTTTGCCCTCTTGGACTTGTGCCTAAACTCTTCACAAAGAGAAAGGGGCTGACAGGTGTCACGAAAATATTTTCTGAGCTAAATTGTTTGAAGTTATCAGAATTTGGAGACTGTAAGAAAAAATTCCTGGTAAGAATGAAAAAAACAATGTAAAAACATCCCTTCTGTTATTTGAAAGTAGCCTTTCTAATCCTCAATCCTCATCCCTTTGACATCTTGACAAAATTGTTTCCATACCCTTAAGATACAAACTCACAACTGGTCTTAAAAGGTTTCTTTGCTCTTTCCTTCTCTCCCCCATGCAAGCACAGACGATTTAATTTTTAATTTCAAGTTGAAGCTTTGAATAAGCAGGCAGACATTTAAAGCTTTTAATGCACGTACAGTGAAACAACTGCCTGTGTAAACCAAGGAATTTTAAGAACCCTATTCCCGCAGTCAAACAGCTGAATATTTAGAGTAAGCTGGAGAACATCTATGTGAAACTCTGCAGTTCACAGTAACACACCTTGTGAAGGAAAATATTGCAAGACCTGGGTTGATGTCTCTTTTCCAGCACTGGTCCGACGAAACCAGGTGCTGTTTTTGGTGACAATTAAAACCGTGCAATAGTTGATGTTATCTGCACCGAGCAGGTAACCTTTTACATTTTGTATTCAGTCAGCAGTCACATGAGTGACGAGGCATGGGCCAAATCCATTCTGGATGCTCTGGTTCGTGGTGCCAGCAGCAGAACATGTGATAGGGAAAAATCCTTGCTCAGTATTTTTCTCATAGCATGAGAGCAGGAGAGGAAAACCAAGATGTTGCACCATTCGCCTCAAGGGCTAGCCCCGTCTTCCCAAATTTCAGGGCAAATTAGTATCTTGCATGATAAAAAGGAGAGGTTAATAAAAGATGCAGGGGAGGGTTTTGTAGTATGAGTTACTTTGAATGATAAAGAAAACATTATTCTTGTGATTAGGGCATATTAGCATCGTTAAGACTTGGCTCCTATTCCCACCTGAACCACAACCTTCCCCTGTGCAGTCACCCACTCTCCTCCCCAGGCTCCTCGCCTCTGCCTCAGTGGAGGGCTGCGAGGGGAACGGCTTTGACCAGGAAGCTTTGGCGATTGCCGCGGATGCTGCAGGACGGCAATCTCTTGCTTGGCTTTTAAGGCTTTGAATTTTTAGGACTTTTTTCCTTTTCCTTCTTTGGCATCTCCCCTTTTTTTGTCTGTGGGAGGTGAACGTGGAAGATACCAAGTGCCTGCTCCCACCCATCCCTGCTTGGCAGAGGTTGGTGGTGGCAGGTCACCGCCCCGACAACTGGACCAGCAAGGTGGGGACAAGGGCAGGCTTATGGTGGGGACAGAGCCCAAGCTGGGCAGAGAGCCAGAGTCAGGAGCAGCGTTTTGGTGACAGGGCACCTCTCTGGGTCCTGCCTGCTGCAGCAAGTTGAGGGGGTAGAGGGGGAGGCAGGTTGCTGCTGAAGGTCACTGTCCCCACCAGAGTCAGCGAGGGCAGAAGGCACCGGGGAGGAATGCCCCAAACCAGCATGCAAGAGCAAGGCATTTCTTTACTCATGCAAAACTTTAATGAACATTTTAATTGGATGTTCAAATGATTAATGAAATTAACATTTTTCCCAGATGACCAAATAGCCAAAACAGACCTGGTATCATCCTATTGCAGTCACCATCGATTCCAATTCAGAGATTAAAAAATTACAGCCCTAAGCCAGAGACAAATTCAAATATTTCTAGAAGAAAAGCCAGCAATAATTTCCAAGTCAAACTCCTGTTGGGGTCGCTGTATTACAAGCAAAGTGGTTGTGGGTGCCTTGAGGACCCTTCTCAGTCTTCCTTGAGCTTCCAGACAAAGGCACTGGGGCTCCATCTCATTTCAGCAGAAGCTCTCTGCCTCTGCTTGCTCTCACATTTTTCACACTACTCCCTGCTTTCTTTCTTTTAACCTAAATTATAACTTTGAAGGGAGGTTCAGGTAGAACAATATGCATTTTTTTCACAGCATTTTCAGCTGGAAGACACATTAGAAAGGAAAAATCTAGTTGAAGATAACTGTAACTGCTTTCATTTAAAAAGAAAAGCAATTGGTTCTCAGATACAGAAAAAAGTTGTTTTTTTCTACAAAATATTTCCCAAAGCATTTTTTATAAAGGAATTTTGATGGAGAAAATCACATTTCTCATTTAGCCCTTTTCTTCTGGTGACTTGACTGCCTTCCCCACCACAGGCTGTGGCAAAGTAAAATCAAGTAATGTAAAGGGACAAAGCATTTGCCTCACCACAGCTGAAGAAAAGCATAGGCTGCTTTCCTGGTTAGCAGCTCAGATGCTGGATCATCAGCAGTACCAGGCAGGACAACAGCTGGGAAAACACTACCAGAGCATGTCTCTGATTTACTCAGGTGGCTGCAAATGCTCTGGGGACACCCCCACCGCATTTTGGCACCATCTCTTATTCCTACCCTACTGACTTCTGGACTACCAGTACAAGTGTCACATCCACCACCCTCAGCATGCCATTTCCACATCCCCCATACCTGCCTTTCCAGGGGTCGGTCACTTGAGGAGGACACACCTCTCAAAGGCTTTGTGGATGCTGTCCAGAACTGGTGCAACCCTGCAGTAGCAGGTGCATGCATTCTTTTAATTATTTCCACAACAGAAAGAGCCTGTCCCCACCATGTACTTCATTTGTTTCTTAACGTTGCTGGGTTGCGAAGCAAGTTAAAGTTGGCCAAAGGCAGTCACTCACCCCTGTACCTCTGGCTCATGCCCCACAGCAATGTCTCTTTCTGGGGTGGCTTCCTCTCTCCTTCCTACTGCTTTGGTCTCCTCTGATGCAACTCCTACCACTCCTTTTCATAGTCCGTACTTTTTATCAACATAGTATAATTGGGAGAGTGTATCAAGGCCATTAGCACACCACATAGATTAATGTGGTATTTAAATAATTGTATTTGTCTTCTGCTACCTACAGGCATAGCTCAGACAATAGCTTTGAATTTGTTCCTGGGGCTTTACAAAGATTTAGTAAATCCATTGCTCCCCTCTTCTTTCCACAACTCCCAAAATTACATTCGTATCTCTTATTCCCCTTGGGGGTCCATCCCAGCTTTCATTACTCTAGAAACTTGACTTTGCATGTAATTCAATTGTCCTGATTAAGACTCTTAAAGTCATTCTTCACTTAGAAAGAGTCATTTTCTGTGGCTGTCTCCCTCTTGGAGACAACAACAGACATGGTTAGAGTTAATGAAGACACAGTTATTAAAAAGCCCAGGCAGGCACAAGTGTAGCTACTCACCCCGGCGATATCCCACTCAGCAGCGTTGTCCAAAAGTGAAGTCAAGGTTTATCTTCTCGTGGTTTCGCCCTTTTGTAGGATGGGTTTGGTCCCTCCCCAGTGCTTGAGATGGGAAGCACAGGAGCTCCCCGGGCAGTCACTGCCGCCTGCTTTTAATTCAGCAGAGCTATTTTGCCAGCAAAGGATTACTCGAGCTTTCTCCAGCTTGGCTGGGAATACACTTCACCTATGACTGTAGATTTTGGTCACAAGGGTGAAGAAACCCTCAGGGCACAGCAGCTGCTCCTCCTGATACAGCTTTTCCTGTCACTGGGTTCTTGCTTAACCCTCATTTAAATCAGCACAAGTCTTTGATTAAAGAGGTGAGTGCCATTAATAAGCGAGGCATTAAAGAAAAGTCAATAAGCTTTCCTAATTGAGGGAACTGGCAACCCCTCAGTTCTGGTTTGCTGGATCCAGTGCTCCATCACAGGACTCAAGTCAAAATACACTGGCAGTACCTGTTTGAGCTCCTCGGGGCTGGGGCGCAGGAAGCAGCTACGCTGGAGGCTGTGGCGAGGCGCATGCCTCAGGCATTTTGGTAATAGTAAAAATACAACTCTCCTGGCAGAGTTGCCTCTTCCTGCTCATGTGATGCCCGCAAAACCAGCATGACGAAGCCCAGCGGGTGATCTTACAGGAGGGGGAGGCGGCATTTATTCATAAAATCTTTACAGAAGCTCATTTTACCTGCTTCTGCTCCCACACACACAGACATGTGTGCCCCAGATATCTGCCCAGGGCCACCCACGCACAGCATGGAGGATGAAGGGCTCCAGCGGCCACATCCTCCCTGTCTCCTAGGTGCCTCTTGGCCAGCGGTGACAAACTAAGCTTTGACCAGACCTTTCATGCTTGTACGAGCTGATGCTGTTACCTCTCTAGCACAGCAGCAACAACAAAAGAAGGATGGGCAGGCGTCCTGTGCTGTGCTGGCAATGACCCTACTGCCATTGTGGTGGGGTGAGGGTAAGCACAGGTACAAACCTGATGGTGCAGGGACCTCTGCAACATGATAGCGATGGCAAAGGAAGCTTATTTGTGTTTATGCCTACTTGTTTTCTGCTGCATCTCTGCATGTCCATGAGCAATCAACCACAGCAGCCCTACAGCAAGGTTCCTGACGTGCAAGCATCACCAGGTTCATGACTTCACTAAGATCAGAGCCCTAAAATTGCCACATTCACCATCTCCCTCAACTCATAAACTTTCCCTCTACCATGCTTTGAGATTACTTTGCAGCACATAAAGCAAATGAAGGATGGTGAAGACTCAGAGCAAGTTCCAGCTTCCTCCACCGCCTCATGCTCATCTTCTGCCCCCAAGTGGGGCTGCTTAAATCGCCTGTTTTTCCAGCTGCTGAGACACACCCCTGCATGCTTTAAAGTAGAAAAACAAGTGACTTGCACACCCCTTGATTCAAAGCAGCATCGAGGCCTCAGTGCGGTCCAGGGGCCAGGCAGCTACCAAATCCCCACTGTACAACTGGGGGGTGTAGCAGACACAAGCAGTTCCAGCAGAGAGAAACTAACTCCAATAAGCTTGCAGAGAAGTGCTGGAAAACCATGATGTCCCAATTCTTGGAGCTACCTGCAAGGAAAAAGCACAGCCACAGGCTCTTGTGACAGTCGGTGGGTTATGCTCACGCAGCAGGACAGGGACATGTAGCTATTGCATCTGCACGTGGAGGAGCACTAACATGGGAACATGTAACATGCCAAGAGCAAATTCTGCACTTTAAAGCCAAACCAAGCCTCATCACAGCTGTTTCAGCATATACAGGCCTGAAGTAACCAGCAAAAAAGCAATGCAGTGAATAAGCTTGCCATTGACAAGAGGCACTGTGAGGAGATCAGAATGAAACTTCCCTTTCCTGCACATTCGTAGAAGCAGTGGCCATTTGGGCATATGGGTCCCTCTCACCTCTGACTGCTCTGGAGGGGCTTGGTTCAGCAGGAGGGACATGCAGGTGGTGGCTTCTTTTAAACACCAATGGCCAAGAACAGCTGATGCTTTCCTGTCGTCACGGCTGTCCCCAGAACAGGCTGGGATCTTCAGAGGATGGACAAAGACATGGTTCTTGATCCCAAAAGTTTGGGTTTATATTCGATTATTTATAACAAAATGAGCAGCATACTGACATGCACTGGGGAAAAATGATGACCGGCTCCAGCCAACCAGAGTTAATTTAGGCACAACCCCAGCTGAGGCCTTAAAGATGTGATGTAAAAAGGAAGCTGCAGACACACAGCAATAGGAATTAATTCAGTTGTTGAGAACATCATGGGACAAATCAAGTTCCAGTTAAAGCAGCAGTAAGACCACAAATGGGCATTTTAGGAGGAACTCTGAAAACGTGTAAAAGAGACACTACAAGTAGTTTAATCAACAAATCAGTATAGCATAACTTGTAAATAAGATGAGAGAACAAACAGTTAAAATAAAAGATATTAAAACATTATTTAATCATAAAAGAAAGTTACAATATTCATAGCTTATTAGGGTGAGAATCTTCAGCACAACAGAAAAAGTACCATCAGATATTTAAAGTAATAGAGCTTAAAGGGGAAAAAAAGAGACCAGTTTTAAAATATTCTATGTATTTCAGTAGCTTTTCATCCTTTCCTGATGAGACATTATAATTGTGTCATAGTTTCAAAGAAAAATATGTTCAATACTAGAATAAGACCTTCTGACTTGTCTTGCTTATGTCAATCCTCTCGAATCCATTCTGAAGAGTGTGCACTTAACCCGCAAATGGATACGGTGGGACTCCTTTCACCCCCAGCCCAGTTATCTATTAAATAATAGAGACAAAAAAAAAAGATAAGTGCAATAATTCACCACTATCAGACATTTTCTTTCACAGCCAGACACGCTCTGATTTAGAAAAGGACCATGTCCTCCAGCTTGACACCCTACTGTATTTTGCCTCCCAGCCAGGCACCTCAACCTATGCTCTTTCTCTAAAGCTTGGTAATTGCAGGCCAGAGTCCATTCCCCCAAAGCCTCTTCCCAGATACTGCAAAGCCTCAATTCTGCACTTCACAATGTAACCTTTGGTCTGCACCTACATGGAAGAGCAGAGCTTTAAAACAAATCCCAAGACGGTTTTTTGCAAGTTTTTTTAAAGAGATAATTTAGTTATGACTAACTAGAAAGTAAATAAAAGCAGATGCTTTCATATGCCATTGATTAAGACACAGAAGCGTTTATACGTTCTTTCCACAATAAATAGAAAACTCAAACTATGTTTGGAGGGGGAGCAGTAGAAAGAGGTGATAGCACAGAAAATTTGCAGTATCAGCACTGTTACAGATTTTAACCCCAACATTTTCAAATCTCTAAATACACTTAACTTTCTTGTCCTGAAACAGCAACAAAAAAATACAAACAGCAGCTTAACATCCATGACTGATGTTGTAACAACCACTCTTTTCTCGCTTCCCACCAATCCAACTGGTTTGCTACCTGAAAAATGCAGGAGGGAGAAAAAGGCCTTCTCAAATGAAAGGAAAACTTATCATTCACCTTGAAAACCCCACCAGCCTGCGGTTGCCGTGAAAGCCACTCTTTATCCATCCCGTCACTGGCAGAAGTCACATACATTTCTGAATAATCCTTTCCTCCAAAACAGCAGGAAGTTGTCTTGTCAACGGGAAGTTTCACAGTCTGGAGTCTTTTTCCTGGAGAAAAACATGCATGCCTGCATTCCTGGTTGTCTACTCACAAGAAGAAATTTAAACGAATTATTGTGAAAAACTGGCGTGGAGCTGGGTGTTCCACAAAAGAGGGTACCTGGGCAGGGGCAGAGGTCCCATGCTGAGTTTCAGCATCCTGATGAGCACCATGACAGGGAGCAACCAGACTCTGTAAACCACACTGTTGACCATGCACCGTTTGACAAGTTTCAGCCTCGGCCATCACAAACAAATCCCACCCACCCTCAATTCTACCCTGTCCTCTAATTAAATGCTCACATCCACAACACCTGTATCTGAGCTCATCATCTATCTTCACTGTGAGGGTGGTGAGACACTGGCACAGGTTGCCCAGGGAAGCTGTGGATGCCCCCTCCCTGGAAGTGTTCAAGGCCAGGTTGGACAGGGCTTTGGGCAACCTGGTCTGGTGGGAGGTGTCCCTGCCCATGGCAGGGGGGTTGGACCGGATGGTCTTTAAGGTCCCTTCCAACCCAAACCATTCCTTGATTCTATGATTCTATCTAGGCTGCCCATGCAGTCAGTGGAAATGGGACAGAATTCCTCCCTAAAATAGGTCACACAAAGCACACCCCAGACCTGCTGACTTTTCTACTTTTAACTCCAAAGGAAGCCTGGAGCGAGCAGACCTTGTGTAACTCCTACCGAGGCGTACCTCGTGCTGCACCTCCACTGCCTGCTGCTAAGGAAAATTAATTCCTAGAAGTTTGGGGTTTTTTTTATTTCAATAGACTTTCAAATCAAGCTTGCATAAATTAGGGATCATGGGATGTTTACAAGAAACTAGCGCTTCCATAAATAGTATTATGCATTTATTATACCAACAAATAGCTACTGTCCTAATGACAGCAGTAAATAGATTGCCTCCAGCCTTAACCAGAAGGCTGTCGAGACACATTACATCAGATTTTTATAAAACTCCTCCTAATTCTGGGCAGTAAGTGGTTATTTTATTTACCTACAACTGAATATCTCTTTCTAGAACTACGCTAAAGCACATGAACCTCCTTACAAAACATTTAATTTCCCTGGCCCCTCATTTGTATGTGTAAAGGGCTTAGTCCCCTTACAGTAACAAACTGTTTAGTGATGTGCTGAAATAGCAAGAGAGCAACTTTGATGTTGGGAACTCAACAAGGAGAAAGAAAAAGTGGAAAGTTTGGCCCACTTGAAACCTATGAGAAGTTTTTGGTCAACTTCAGAGTGGGGCGCCATCTCCCGGGAGGTGCTTATTGATAAGCAAGCACCCTCTTATGTGCTCTAAAACGTTTTCCCTCACCCAACAAGCTGTGCCTTAGTCCCTCGCAGCACTGCAAGGAACTGAGAAAAACACCGACCAAAGGGCTTCACCTGTACCACAACACTAAGTGGAGCAAAGGCACAGGCACAGGCAAAAGCAGAACCACATTATTAAGCTGTTGGTTCAGTCCTGGCACAATTTTCACGCCCCTAGTTGGCTATGCTGCTCCCCAGAGATGGCTTGGGCTCTGTTTTGGTGTGGGAAGACAGCCTGGCTGTGCAAAATAAGCTACGATAAGCCATACGGTGCAGGACTAAAGGACGTATCCTGATCCATTTTACTTGCTAGTATGGATGTAACCAGTACATCCAGGATAGGGGACTGAGAGGGATGAGTAGAAGTGTCTTTGTTTCACTGCAAATCCTGACACAGGGGCTGGATACTTTTAAAGTCTCTATAATCCCAAAATAAATAAAAGAAAATACCATGTGAGCAGTGGTGAAAGAGCCTCTTGTATGTAACAGCCTGAGAAGTTTGAGCACTCTAGGATTCCTGATGCTGTATAATAAGTTTATTTGGCACACATTTTGACTCACAATGGCCAAAGTAAAAATCAAAATCAAAGTTAAAAAAAAATAATCAAAATCAGTGTAATGGTGTTATGATTGTCAGAGATTATTTGCACATCAGGTTACCTGTTACTTCCCTGAGAAGAGCAGATTTTCCACAGTATCTAGAAAACTGGAAGAGAAGTTGTCCTGTCTGTTGCCAGGGAGTGACAAGGACCAATGCAAGTCCCAAGACAACGCTCCTGCCAACTGGCTCTAGCAGCACTTTGTGGTTATCCAGCCAGCTGGCAGCCGAAGGATTACATGGTACATGGTGGCTTATAAAATGCTCCAGAAATTGGCTGACACCAAGTCTGGGAGAAAATGAGTGGAAAAGGTATTCAAAGAGAAAAAACATGCACTGCAGGAGAAGAGGTCCCTGAGACAAGGGAGGAGACCCTGACTGTACCTGCAGAGTGGTCTCAGCAGGTAATAGCCCAGAAGATGTTGTTCACAAAGCTCGGAGATGAGCAATGTCTTCCTGGAGATGCAAGAAAATTGGCACCTGGATGCTCTAAAATCTACCTGAAGTATACATCTGTGCTCGGTATCTACAGAAGAGAGAAACTTAGCAAATCTTTTAGACCTTATACAATCAAAGGTTATAAAATACATTCATTAGAAAGAACTGTAAAATATTTAATTCCTAATTAAAAGATGTGCTTGCATAAAACTAGCAGGTCACTAAGTGACCAGAAGGTAAGAGACTTGGCAACATACAAGTTAGATACCCCTTTCAAGCCCTTTGCAAACTCAGTGGGATCCATCATCACAGCCTTCCCTGCAGCACATCCCAAAGCTAAAGGCAGCAGCTATCTGGGCTAAAGAAACCTGGATCTGAAAAGCTGCTTCAACCCAAACCTCAAAACCTTCTTAGAAAAGATGCCAGATAAACAAGTTTCCTTACCCACCCCTCTAAAAACAAAGTCCAAGTGCTATCAGTGAAACCTGAAAACCCCTCACGTGCTTTAGATAAACTCTTTATCAGTGTATGTATCTGCAACCAGCTGATGGTCATTCAAGCCACATTTAATAGCCAATGTGCATTAAAAGAAAGGGCTTTCATGAACTTATCTTCAAATCTGTCTGGGCCATCTCCAATAGTTAAAATTCACTCAGAATTCAGCAGATTGCAGATTTACATATTACTTTGAAATGATAGTGCAGAGAGGGCAGATAAGCATGAGATGTTCACAGAAAAGGTGGATACTTGTGAAACTTCTCACTACTGTTTGCTGCAGATGCTGGGAGTCTTACATGGGTGAGGGGCAACAGAACAAACTCACACAAGAGAAATCCCACCAGCACCTACGGATCCAGCTCTGAAAGACCCTGACCTGAACATAGCTGGAGGCTGAGAGCGCATTAGGGACATGTACTCTGCTGTCCCTGTTCTTACAGACTCCCTATGCATCTGCCCCTTAAGAAAACACCTCCAAAAGGGAGGAGGAAAGGGAAAGCAAGAGAAAAAAATGGAAGAAAGTGAAGGCCAGTGAGGAAAAAGGTAGAAACAGGGAACCAGAGAGAAAAAATGGTAAGAGTCTGCTGCTCCAGGAAGGTGTTCAAACAGCTGGCAAAGGTCACCAAGGAGTGCTCTGCCCACAAGAGGGGAGGATGTGGGACCAGGAACAGGTCCCAGAGCTGCCGGGATGTCTCAGCTGAAGCTCACTTCTCCTGGGGCTGGGGTGCAGACTCTGCAGGATGGGAGGAAGTCCCACAGTCTGGCACTTTGGGTGGGTACAAATCAAAAGGCGAGGGGAAAAGCACAGCCTGAGCCTCAAATAGGAGAGTCCAGCAGGGTCAGAGAAGAGGCTGCAACCTGGCCCAGCAGGTGCAGGGGTATGCCAGGGTCTTCTGCAGGGCAGGCACACATCAAGGGATGCTGGCATCCCTCAATCTGCAGCCCCACAATACTCCAAGACTTCTGCTAGGGCTGGACCTGGGTTCAAGAGACCCCAGATGCAGTCCAGTGCCACATTATCCAAACCTGTGCTGTCTGCTCCCATTCTCAGCCACTGGCCCCTTGCAGACAGAGTGGTTCACAAGTGTTTTTTGCTCAGACATTTAAACCACACCTGGCAGACCACCAAAATCCAAATGAGAGCAGCAAGGAACAACAGGCTCAGACAATGGGCACACCCAAGACGTTACTGTGGGAATGATAAAATCCTGTGGAATTCATTACATATTTGTTACAAAATTTAAAGTATAAATAATTTTCAACAATAATAAAAATGTTGCTGGCATCAGTGTCATGTGGGACTTTCATTAACCTCAGTAGGCTGCCCAAAATAATACACTATGCTGAAGAAACAAGACAAAAAAATGGCCTAAGTCATCCTTGCCATTTCATGGTTTATTCCTTCTCTTCCACACCATTTATCAATAAGGTAAACACTGATCTTAACTTTGGAGGATGCAAGAGGATGCAAACTCAAAACAATTTGTGAACATAATGATAATCCTCTCAGCAACTTTACCTTTTCCAACACAACAGAGGCTGGGAACAAAGGAGACTTATTTACAAAGCTAACTTTTGAGAGCAGGGACATAGAATTGTTTGGGTTTTTTTCCTTAAATGTTTTTTAAAAAGCAGATATACCATTTCCCCGTGGGGGAAAAAAACACTTCTCATTCTTTGCTTTTTAAAACCACAGAATTCCAGTCCACCCTTTGCAAGGACTTACCTGTCTCAGGGTCAAGACGAATCACTCTCCCGCCATCGTAACAAGCTACCCAGAGTTTGCCTTCTGTATCAATGCACATCCCATCAGGAATGCTCTCCTCTTTTTCCAGTCTGTATATACTCCTACGGTTGCCTGCAGGGCAGCAAAACCACAACAAAACTGAGGTAATTGTTAAAATCTTTATCAGTCACAGCCCAGCAGAGTTTTTCGTACTGTTATTTTCAAAAGCTGTGCTGAAGTCCTGAGTTCTTTGGTATGAAAGAAATGGATCGTGTCTGCAGCCCTGTTTGTTTCCAAAGCCAATTGTTTCTCAGTGTGAAAGCCCAGATTAATTTCGATCCATTGAAAATATCATCCTTTCTTCTAGTGTTCCTTTCTAGTGCACCACTCACGCTGCCTACTTACAGTATTAAATGAATAACTGAATAAATTAATGTTGTGTATATATATTTATTTTTTTTCCAGGAAATTAATTACTTCTTCTAAAAGCAGTCTGGACCATTTCGAGTATGGGTCACTTCCAGACAGAGAACTGGAGACTTTTCAAACAGATTGCTGGAACGTGCCAATAATCACTGTTCCAACACAAAAGTGACCTTCAGATATATAAACCCAGAGTTTATATAAACACAGAGTTAGGAAAAGCATCGACTTCAAAGGCATAATGTCAACATAAAACCAAACAACTATCTGAACTTTTAACCACTGTTATTAAAGAAAATTAAAACCAACTTCCCAAAGTAGTTTTCTTTTATGCTCGGAAAACTTCAATGTTTCTCATATGTAGCAATATTTTTAATGAGTTTACTTTGCGCTCTTGGGGACTGTCAGATTGCCCACAGAAAGAGAGCAGGCGAGTGCGGGTGAGAGAGAGAGAAGAACCACCCATCTTCCTAATGAAAAATCCAATAGTAAACCACAGCAGAGAGACACCAGGACAAGATGCTACACCTAAAATGACTTAAAATTCACAGTTTTAAAACTAAGTATCAAATTGACTGGGTTCTTTTAAAGCAATACATTGCAGTCCATGTACTAAAAAGCAAATTATTCCAAGTCACTGGAATTTTTATTTTGCCCAGGCTTGCAGAAGTCCTTAAGGGGTTACTTTGTTTTGTTTTACATAAATGAAGGAAGAAGAGCTGCCTTCCAGTTGTTGTTTAGCTCTGTCTGCAGAATCTTCACTTAAGAGCTTATATTTTAAAAAACAAAACAGGGTGGAAAAAAACCCTAGAGAAGATAGCAGAGGTTTTGCACAAGACTACAGGCTTTTCAGTTACTTTGCCTATACTGTCAGGAATAAGAAACAGGCAGCAACAGAAACCTGGCCACACAAGAAACACTTTGCCCTTTAGAGACAGGAAGAGCAGATCTGTGTAGTGTTTAATAACAATAGTCCAGATTGCTACTCAAACTCCACCACACAATTTAAATACTTTATAATATTACCCACAGCCTCTGGGTGAGTGAGGAGTGAGTGAGTGAGCCTACGCAGGCGCAGACAGATGTTAATGAGGCTTCAAGTTTTGTTCTGAAGCAGCTTTTGAAGCAGCACTCCCACAGCTCTGATTATCTCTGCCTAATAACCAGAACGGAAACAAATATCACAGTCTTTAAGCACAATTATTTTTTAGAATACAACAATTCATACCAATTTTTCCCGTTTGGATGTCATAATCAAAGGCGTCCACCGAGTAGGACAAGCTGTCAATGTAAAAGAAGGTTTTGTGATCCAGCGACCAGTCCAGTCCATTGGAAATGTCCACCTTATCAAAGTGCTTCACCACTGAGAGGTCAGAGTTGAGCGTATACAGGGAGCCCTGGTGTCTCTCCAGTACCGCAGGTCGAATCTCCTCAGCCATTGTACCTGTGCGGAGCCAAAGGGAAGAGAGCAGGTTCAGAGTGGATGGGCTTCTCCTCCAGGTTTGGTGGCAGCCCCTTGTCGTAATGCCAACGTAAAAGGGAGCAGCGTGGAGGCTTCAGAAATTTGGGGAAGAAACTGAGTTAAAAGCAAAAGAGAAAGGTAGATTTCAAAAGTGCTTGCCTTTAGCAGAAGATGCCAAAACAAAACCCTGTTTTGTTTTGTAGAACTGTGGCAGAAATTATGTGCAGCATGATTTCTGCAAAATGTTTTATTCAGTCATTCAACTACTAAGAAAGGTGTGGTCAGCATTCAACTTCCCACAGATCTCAATGTCTTGCATAGCAGAGAGACTGGAAAAAGATTCCCTCCTCCCTCAGAACGAGTTTTCCTAAAGCCTCTTCTTCAAAAACAAATCTCATCTTCGTGGCTTGAAGTCGACAGCTGAGACTGGCTCTTGAGAGGCTGGTAAAAGCAAGCCAAGGTAAGCCTGGGGACCCAACTGGAGGGCAGATGCACAGAACAGTGTGTTAAAAACCAGGAGGACAGGATCACTGGAAGGCTGATGCTGGAGGGCACCTCTGGAGACCATCTGGGCCCACCCCCTGCTCAGAGCAGGGTCAGCCATTGCAGGTTGCTCAGGGCAGTGCTGTGCCTTGGAGATCTCCACGGATGGAGACTTCACAGCCTCTCTGGACAACTTGTTCCACTGTTTGCTCACCCACAGTAGGAGAGTTTTCTTAAGTTCAAACAGAATTTCCTAAATTTCCATTTGTGCCCATTGCCTCTAGTCCTGTCACTGGGCACCACCGAGCAGAGCCAGGCTCAGTCTTCTTTGCTTCTACCCCATCCCCATGATCCTTCTCTTCTCCAGGCTGAACAGTCACATAGTTTTTTAGAAATACCACCTAGAAATTCTGATTTATGAAGAACAAAACCCACAGTATCGTAAATCTCTCACTGGAAAAGTATTTTTTATTGGTACTCTGCCAGTATTCAGACCAAGCGTGCCGACAGGGAGGAGACAAGGCTAGTGTCTTTAACGAGGCAGGCTCTGAATAGTAGGCCTCTTTTTAAAAAAACAGGGCCCATAAGATGGTGCCCAGGTGACACAAGTAGATTTGTAAATGGCATTAAACTCTGCCTGAAGACCACAACAACAAAAAAACCCCACCACCATTTAACTATGACTGAACACTTGCTGCATCTACAACTGATCACTTCATCTTGTCACCAAAACCTAACCGAGCAGCAGAAGGAAGGAACCCTCCGCACCATACCTGCGAAATACCTCCCTGCAGGATCCACCTTCCCGTCGTTGAACCGGTTGTTTGTTTTATCCTTGTCGACATGAGCAATGGTGGTTACCAGCTGCTCTTTCCATTTCAAAGCAGCAAACCTGGTTCCCAGGGTGACAACGTAATCCCCAGATTTCCGGAGAGCCACAGAGCTCACGGGAGCATCTAGAAACAGGGTGAAATGGAAAAGAGGTCATGCCATGGAGAGAGATTTCAGTCTACTTCAGACATGCAAGCAGCCACACCGAACTCAGTGAGGCCATAGGCAAGAGAAATAATTTTGTTTTCTACCAAAAAACCTGTTTAAATACATAGAAATAGATCCTTTCATGCAAAAAGGGCATACTTAATGCATACTGACAGCAGCTGCAAATGGGATCACCGGTTTGGGACATACAAACTCAGGGAACTTTAGTATTACCATGGCTCGCAGGAGTGACAATCATTACCAGTACCTGGTTCTGCTAGGTGCTTTAAAAAAACATAAAAAGGGAAACAGATACAGGCATGTACGCTTTTTACGACAGGTAACTGTGTGGGTTTCCACCTCGCTAGGGGAAAAATTGATTGCCACAAGAGCTCTGGAGCAACTGTTTGTTTAGCACAGCTCCTGGGTAAATCAGCCCTGCACGGCCGTTCAGTCAAAACTCATGGAGACAGAGGGTGACTCTGCACTGGGACAGGTCATGAAGGGCAGGATAGCCAGTCCCCTGCACCACACTCTGCAGTGCAGCTCAGACATCCCTCCAGCAGCACCAACAACACTCCGAGGAGCGGCAGAGCTTTCCAAGAGTTAAAGCAAAGCAGAAAATGAGCAAATGCTCCATGGTTAGTCTACAGTCATTTCAGCTATTGTGCTGCAAAACCTCAACTGCACGTTATTATAAAAGAATTAAGAGAAAAACAACCCAACAGATAAATAATTGTGAAGATAACGTTTCTGTGAAAGGCAGGCACAATATAGGGAATAATAGCTTTAAACAGGGCAATAAAATCTGGGATGGTATTTAACAGACAAGACTTAGGAATATGCATGGGACTAAATGCCAATTTTCTAATTTAAAAATAAAACATTTCTTGTATTTATAGCTTTGCAAAGGTATAATTACTTAAGAGCTTCGCAAACATTTACAATTGTCACCAGCCTCTCCTGCTGCTCCTTTCTAGCTTCTTGCGCTTGGCTTGGGGCACCCCTTCCCTCTGCAGCCCCAGCAGCCGTACCATCACGGTAGAAATCTGAACGCTAGCTGCCCTCAGCACCCGAGATGCACACCTCATTGCAGGCTCAACTTGAGCAACTCCTTCACCTACAGATGTGTGGCCCGACAGCTGAGGCTGCTGGTAGCCTGGGCTCGTATACGCTAGGCCAGTGCCTGCCACTTCTCCTTCCCATGGCAGCACAGAGGGGTTGGCAGAGTCCAATGGGTCAGCCCCCCTACAGCCACAAGAACAGCCCCATCCTTTCCCCAAAACAGCACCCCCTGGGAAAAGGCTGTAACAGGCTAGAGAGATGGATGCAAGCACACTACTGTTCACTGCACAAATCCAGCGTGAGCAAACCTATTGGCCCTTGCACCCAGCTCAGTTTGCAAACACCCCAGAGCGCTTCCTTAAGCAACACTCACAGCAACTGATTTATGTGCAACACCATTTTATGCCGAACAGAAAACTGATCATAAGGTCTCACCCCCTGGCATGGCTATGCATGTAGTGGTGTTATCCCTGTGGAGCTGAAAAGGGCAATGGAAGTTGTTGCTAAATGGAGGTTTGTTGCAATTCTTTATAAGCTTCAGTAATGAGTAATTTCTCTCTCGGTTTTCACTTCGGACACCAACCTGCTATTTTAATCACATGGCACTCTTTGGCTGTTTGGGGTTTTTCAGGTCTTTTAATCACGGTATTCCCAGAGGCACGGCTATTAATTATAATTGTCTTATTACTAAACAGAGCAAACAGAAAGAAATTAAAAAAAATAAAAGTAGCTACTTCAACTACTACCTCTTCTAGACCTCCAGAAAGGCCACAGGCAAAAAATCACACCTTTGAGAGTCCACCCAAACTAGGGGAAAGGCAGGGAGAAGCATGGTGCCTCAGCTAAGATAAGAGGAAATAGGTTTGGGAAACAATGTTTCAAAATTAGTATCAGGTCTTCTCATCTTAAAACTGGTGAATACAGGAATTTGAAGGGCAAATAAGCCCAGATCAATTTATTGTGAATAACACGAACAGCTTATGGGTGGGAAAAAGTTATTTTCTCCAAGTGTTACTGAGCATGAGGAAGTAATAAATACTACTACTTAAAGCATTTAAGGAGCTGTCTTCAGACAGATAAATATTTATGTTATCACATCCAGAAGTAAATCTGCAACTCTTTATGAGAGTTAGCACATCTCTTCCTCTCTGGAATAAGTACTTACAATATTGAGACTCTAGCTGGAGACACTGCTACCTTAAAAAAATGTCATCTTCCTAAATCATTATGGGAAATCTTCTTCCAGTAAAGAAAATGCTATGGGCATTGCTCATTCTGATCAGTAACAAAAATCCCAGAGATATCCACAGCAGAATTCTACCTCTGGGATAAAGGTGGAACAAAAGAGAGGGTTCTGTGAAAAACTTACAGAAAAGAGAAACAGATCAAACATAACCCAGTAGCACAAAACTGTATGAAAAGTTCTCATGCCTATGTCTGGCTAGTACCTAGTGCCTGTGCACAGCACAGGAAAGTCAGGTTTTAGGGAAAGGTATCCAGAAGATTAGTACCAAGCAGCTGTCTGAGGGATGCAGCAGCACCACCAGGAGAGGACAGGAGTTCTGCCCATGGTCAACGGGGATGCAGCACCAGGTCACAACCCATAACTCTCATGTTCAGTGGAGGGGTTTTTTTTGAGCCATTCCTTACCCACGGAGATGGCCTGCACTTGCTTGGTGACAGGGCTCCAGCGGCACACCTTCCTACCCGTGATGTCCACACAGAGCAGCACACCTTCCTTCTCATCCCAGACGGGCGACTCCCCGATCCTGTAACTCTCGTCGGCAATGCACTCTATCTTAATGGACGACATGTCTGTGGGGAAAATCACTTAGTTTTAGGTACATCTGTAAAGAGCTAGCACGAATAAAACCAACTCCTGGGTCTGGGTGCTGTGCCTAGGGCTGGTTCAGAGCCGTATTTTCAATCTAAAGGGATTTTTTACCTGTAAAAAGCACCCAGCAACGCAGTTTATTTGTGCTGCTTGCACCGATCGCCCGGTTCGTGCCAGTGAAGGGCTCTCACACGTCCAGCAAGGCCCGTGTGTGGCCGTGTTCTCATCTCCCCACCGCCCGAAGCCTGCGAGCAGCGCGGTTCGGCCC
>NW_010199565.1:0-19780 GCF_000695765.1 Mesitornis unicolor
GCAATGGGTCCAAGCTGGAGCATAGGAGGTTTCATGTGATCACAAAGAAAACTTTTTTACTGTAAGGGTTACAGAGCACTGGACCAGGCTGCCCAGAAAGGTTGTGGAGTCTCCTCTGGAGACATTAAAAACCTGCCTGGACACCTTCCTGTGCAACCTGCCCTAGATGAACTTTCTCTGGCAGAGGGGTTGGACGGGGAGCGATCTTTCGAGGTCCCTTCCAACTCCTAATATTCTGTGGTTCTGTGATTCTGTGATTCTGTGATTCTGTGAAGAATGAATGACTCAGAGGTTGTTAAATTAGGGTCTCATTCCTGGATTAAAATGTGAAACACTACAAAAACACAGGGAGATGGTCAGAAATCAACACAGCTTTCCACTTGTTCCTGCTTTGGGAAGACAGAAAGGTACCAAACCACTTTGTCATAGGAAAAAGAGGAAGAAAAAAATGTAGCAAGAAAAAAATCTTTTATGAAACTTCTATGTTCTGCACAGGTCTTCTGTTCAGCAGACATCCAAGGCAAATCTTCCCAAGGATCCCAGAGCAGACTTTCTGATTTTGAAGGAGTGTGGGGAGATGCACTGCTAGGAGACAGAGGTAACTGTATCATGAAACTGACCTATTTAAGCCTTGAAACAAAGCTGTACAGATGAATTTATGTCTACACCATAAAAGCAAGACTCGTCAGAGTTCATGGATCTGCAAAATCAGGTACAATCACCTGCAATGTTATAAAATCCACACTATATTATTAAATAATTCTATGTATCAGCTAGCTTCTGAATATCTTTCTTTGGCACAATATAATTTAACATTCTGAAAACTCAAATGCATTTGGCTGACCTAAGTTATTGGGCTCAACTCAGAGCTAACTGGAAGAAATGTAATGTCCTGTGATATATAGGATATCAGACTAGGTGATCTTTTCTGGCCTGAGCTTTATAAATCTATGGAAAGTGAGGCTTTGCCATAAGTTTCCCACAAAGGGCTGTCACTGCCAGGACACATTGTTCTACTGGCCTTCTTTCGTTGATGTATGAGGTCTGGATTTAGCCAGTTGCTGGGCTTGCTACATTGCAGCTGTGAACCCTCTAAGCTTTCCAACTATCCCTTGCTTTGATTATTTTTCTTGGGATGTTCGCTCTGTATACAATTGTGCTAAATCACATTGTCTCCATGCATCTTTTATCAGAGGAGACTTAGTCCTCCAGAACTCAGAAATATGGGGTGTAATTGTTTATCCTATTCCATTATGCCCTTTGAGAAAAAGTGCTTCTATACTTGACTACTTTTTCTCCAAGGTTGATACTGTAAATGTAGCCCATACACACCTTTGGTAATACATCCACCTCTCTGCCACAGAGGGAATGACCAAAAATATGCACAATAAGTTTCCTTTGACTAAACAGGACAGCAATGAAGAATGGTGACTGCTGAAATTTTCTATCGCCCTCTACTAATTTTCTGCGTCTTTTCTTTTATTTTGGAACACATAGCTCAGAACAATGTAGAGTTCCCAAGCATGAATGTAAAACAGGAATCGTAGGATACATTTTCAGTGGATACTTTGGGAATGATTTATCTCACTCAAAATTAGACATCTGCAGTCTTTATCTGAGCTAGTTTCCTCCTCTTGTAGGCAAAGAAAACCAAGTCCTCCTGTTTGCCTCTATAATTTTCAAAGAATCTAGAGATCAAATGGGTAGCTCTGAAAGTACCTGTTTCTTGTGCAGACTAGAAAGAGAGCCAATGGTGACTAGGTGAAACATAGATATAAAGATTTCTGATATTAGATGAAGTAAATCCCACCATTTGTAAATTGTTAGGAATGCCTGGTTTCTTAGGACTAAGATAATTGCTTTGGGAGGACAGTAGGCAGCAAGGTGGGTCAGGCCAGATTATACTTCTACAGGAATAATCTACATTTCATGTGTTCTGTATACTCCCAAGTATAAAGGTCAAGACAGTTTTTGGAGTTTATACACTTCCCACAATGACTTGCAGCAGCTATTTGTAGCAGACCAGAAAGTTAATACTTTTACAGCTCATTCTGCTGCCAGTTGTAGGAATTCAGAGGCTGATCTAACCCAAACATGCATTTACCACCATCACCAGTGGCCATAAGATTGCTCCAAGTCCTCTAACAGGTATTGCCACTGCTAGTAACAGGTCACAGGCTCCGTACTGAGTTTGCAAGGACTCAAGACTGAGGCTTGTCAGGTTTGCTCTGTTTGAACTTCTGACCTTCCTGCAGCTTTGTTTCCCCTGGTTTAGCTAAGACAGTGATTCCTCTATTTGAACAGGTGTCTATGGCTACTTCAATTCACTTATGTTTATCTCTGTGTTGAACAGCCATAGTTTTATGTAGGTAACAGAAATAAGCAATTATTCTGTGGAGAGTGGGATTTTTATTACTCTAATACAATGACGTTGTCAAGGGAAGTACAGACTTGGTACGACAGCAGAGGTCTTGAGAGGTGAAAATACAGAGCAAGGCATGTAAGAGTGCAGATATGGGGCAACAGACAGAATGAAGCACAGAAAAAATGGTGATTCTCCTTTGCTGTGACACGTAGTCAAAACAGCATGGTCAGCAGTGTGTTGAGATCACTCCTCACCATGCTGAGGTTACATTCCTATTTATTTGCTACCACCTGTCTTGAGAGGACACAACCACATTTCACTGTGGTTGAGATCACCTGTCCAGTTAGGTCCTCATGCTATTAAACTGTATTTCTACAGAACCTCACATGCCCCTAGAAGGGTTTCAGACACCATAAAGACAGAAAAATTAGAGAAGGGTAACACGTATTCTTTTGTCCAGCCCATCTCTTCATAGCAATAAGTGTAGTTCACCTGGCAGATGTGCACACCCCAAGTCTATGGATGTAGGGTTTACATTGAGTATGGCATCTTTAAGGACTCTAAATTAACTTTAGAAATACAGATTATATGCCTTTTCCTTACATGCCCCTCTAGAATACACACTGTTATTTGTTATAAAGCTGTGCCACTGTTCATGATATACACCTGAGCCTCACCTCCCAAATGAGTAAAAATACAATTTTTTATCATCGATTTATATATCAATGTCTTTGCAATGTCCCCTTCTCAAGGATGATACTATATCGAGTAGAGAATGGATCTGCTCTCTCATCCTTCGTTCCACTGCTTTCATGATTTTTAAATAGTGCCAGGCAAACAATGCTGCTTAAGGTATTTTGCAATGTAGATTGATTATTGAAAGATACAGTGTTCAGGCAGAGTCTATGAATTATTCTGTGATATAATATCTTATTATTCAGAGGGTCCCAATAAGCAGCATTGAAAGTAGATGAGTAAATCCATACTGTATTAGCTGTATATAATGAACATTTTGTTAATTGGAAGATCTGACGGATTGTAGAAGAATCTGCCAGGGAAAGTTCTGAAGTCTGACCTCTGAGGACACTTAAAAGTACAAGATAAAAAACTAAGCAATAAACTTACACACTGGAGGAGAAATGGACACACTAACCCACATGAGCTTATTTACTTCTATAGTATGCATTTTTATGGTATGTGTTGCATCAATAAAACCAACTGAAAAGCCAAGGGTACACTAGAAGAGCTCTCCTCTGAAATTGTAAGTGATTGTTTTTCTGTAATCAGATTTCTCAGAATCAAAATACACTTCTTGTTGTTCAGACACGGTCATTCTGCTCTAATAACTGTTCTTTTACAGAACTCCTGTGGCCAGACTGCAGACAGAGAGAAACGGAGGATTCCCCAAAGAAAATGAACACTAATGAAGTTCACATTTCCAGTAATTTTCAGAGCAGAATATGCTCTTTATTATCAGACCAATGAGAGGGCACATTCAGAATGGCTGTACAATTGCTAGGTACTGAATTGGCATTAAATTAAATTACTGTGAAACTGAGTTTGGCCCTAGAGCACAAGAAAGCTTAGCAGGACACCCTTTCACCCTTTCTTTGCCTTCTCTCCAGCCCAGAATGATGGAAATAGGTGTGCACGGGGAAGCAATGGGATGCCCACGACTGGGGGCACCAGGGATTTCAGCGGATGAGAGTGTACTTCCAGATGACAGGCTCTCTCCTTGGTCTTTGAACCAAGAAAAGCGATCTGGAAGGCTGGGGTCTCCTTTTCTCTGTTTACTTTTCTTCAAAAGTGCTGGAATTGGCTCAAAAATGACTTACAGAGGACTCAGTTTTTGTAATATACTGCTGTTGACAGAAGGGTGTAAGAGGAGAGAGGACAACCCAGTGACCTTCAGCTTTGGAGCAGGCAATGAGAAAGAAGAGGTGCAGTGGATATGTAAACACAAGGCTACTTTTTTCATCTGTTGCATACTGCAAATGTCTATCGCTGGCTCTAATTTTCAGTGAGGTGAGTTGTTCTAGGCTGTAATCAATTCCCTAACTATCTGTCTTCTCCAGCTCAATAGGGTAAACCTTTGATTGCTTTGGGATTGATTCCCAGTGTAGAAGTGCAGAAGGTGCACCAATGATCCCATCTCTCAGCCCACTGTGACAGGCATGATGCACACCTACCCTAAGGGAGCCGCTACAGAGATACTTGGGATGCATCTCACCTGTCTAGTAGGTTCCCCACAAGAAATCTGCATGCACACAGTGCTCTTCTGATGTGGATAAGCATTACCAGTCCAATCCCAGGTACAGGGAAAGTGCAACAAGTCACTGTGTGAACTTGAACAACTCCAGATCCCCTCTGGGCTACATGCACATTGTCAACAATACGTGCCAAACTGGGAAATCATGACTACTCTTGATTTAAGGTCAAGGGAATGAAAAAATAGAAAAAGTGATTTCCTACTATTTAGAGCTGCCAGAGCATAATAAAGATGTAGTCACAACATCTTACTATAGGAGATATGAATGCAGCTGAAGTGGTTAAGCACTTATCCATGTTCACACAGTGACACAACAGGAAAAAAAAAAGGAGAAAAGAGCCAGCTTGGCTTCTGGCTTTTGCTTAATCCTGGAGATTGTACCTGTTCCAAAAATAATACAAATGTTATAGGTTTAATAAAGCCTAAGAAAAAAATACATTGTGCACTGCCTCTGGTTCAGTCACACCTGGGCTATCTTACAGCTTGTTGAATCAGTAAGGGAAGGAGAACATCTAATGACAAAAGGGGACACAAATGCAGAAAGATCAGGAAGGTCCTGGTAGAGAAACAGAAATGATGGCCCCGCCAGCAGGACCAGCCTGAGCTGGTGAAGCAGCAGTCACTGACCAGCAGCACTTCACAAATTCTCACCCGGGCTGCTCCTGCATGGGCAAGCGCAGGTGGCAGCTCCCGTGCTTCCCTGTTCTCTCCTGCAGCTCTCTCTTCCTCTTGCTGACATTGCCCGCAAACCATTTCCACCCTGCAAGCAGCTTTACCAGGTCTGGCAACAGCTTGCAACCAAGTGCTACAACTGCAAGGACTTTGTTGTTGTTAAAATACTGAAGACGTCAAGAACAAAAAAAGTCCACAGACAACTCGGGAGCTAAAGGTTGTCTGAGCCCTGAGGGGGCAGAGAGGTGGGAATGGCAGGGGAACAGTTTGCACAGCAGTGCACAGGCCGGTGGCACTCAGAAAAAGCTGCTTTTTCTGTTGGAGAAAGGCATCACTGCCCTTATCACCTTCCATTAATGGCTGTGCAGCACCTCGGGGTGCCCTGGCTGGGTGATTACGTCTCCCTCCCATTGTGCAGAGAAACATCCAGCCACTTTCCTCAGGGAGCACTCACAGCAGAATGGATTGAAATGTTTTCAGGACTGTTTCGGGACAACTTGAAGGTCAGTGCAGAGGCAAAAATGTGAGGAAATTTAGACAAAAAAATGCACAAAACTCTTAATGTTTTCCTTAGTCTTTCTCTGTGTCTCTCTCACTCATTTTTCATGCCAGGGAGAACTGCAAACCTCTGTCCTGTCTGTCCATCTCCATTGGCCCTGGCACAGTCAGGATCTAGCCATACTATCTCCTCTGCTTAAACCCGGGTTTTGACTGAAAAGAAATACCCCGCTGTGCAAACTCCAGCTGCTCTACAGGAGCCCACTTCTCCTGTTGCACCCTCCCTGGTAAAGAGCTCTGCAGGTCCCAGCGGGGCACCTTACAGCTCCCATTGCTCCTCCCACCCCACACCACGCTGCTCTTGGGGTGGCTTTGACCATTGCTCAGGCAGCCCAGGCCAGCCTGTAGGGAACAAGGCGTGACTTCTGTCCACCTGGTTCTCCCGTGTTTAGTTTAGCAGGTGTTTCCATATTCACAGTATGTGTTGTGTGTGTGAGTGCCTTCTTAGTTTTCCTTCCAGTAATACTCCACTGAAGCAGTAAATTGGTGCTGAGCAGTGAGATGCTGAACTTCTTTTCTTCTCCACCAAATGACTCTTTCTCTTTTTACAGGAGAAAGATTCAAGCCTCTCTTAAGCTGACCTCTGCCTCATGATGGAAGTTGGTTTCTTATCTTCTACAGTAATTTTTTTTAACTTTTTGTCCTCAAAATAGAGGCAGCGGGTCTTTAAGACAGACTTGGGAAACATGCGAGAGCATTTTTGGAAGTAGATCAGAAGCTGCCGGTGCAGTCAGACCGAATGGGCTTTCACATACTATTTATGCATCATTTCAGCAGGGAAAAGGAAACTCTTCCCTTCTGCTCATGTGATTTTCATTCTGTCTAAAGCCACCGCAAGTCCCCTAGCATTGGCAAAGATATGCCAGTTGGCGCTTTCCTGAAAGGCAAACCTTTTAGAAACACACCTCACTTTTCATGGGTAGTAGCTACGCTTATTAGTTCCTCTTTTAAAAAAGAAAATGAAAACACAACGATAACACAAGCAGAAAAACAAATGTCCCATTATTATTGCTGTGTATTGGATACACTGACAAGAGCAGAGCCCAGGAAATTAGAAAGCAACAAAGGTGCAAATTGTAAAGGCAATTACTGCAGGCTGTCTGTGCAGCTGTTGGATTTCATGAATGACATCTCGAAGGGCTGAAACAAGCTGAACTCCATTTGTAGGACAGTAGTAAAAGGGAAAGGTAGCGGTAAACCCTTTCTTCTTAGCATGTACTAAAGTTGCTGTCATTTCAACGAGCTCTAAACACCTGCCAGTTTCCTCCAGAGCACCGAGCTGACACATTGAGAGCTCCGGCTAAGAGAGTTTTAAGGGAGGGTGACTCAGTTTCATCGTGTGTGAGTGACTGACTTTGCAGGCTGCAAGATTTTCATACCATCACACTGCATCACGGAGGTTTGATTTATTCAGTAGCGACTGCAACACCAAAATGTGTTTCATCTCTCTCTTGATAACACCCAAACGTGGAATGGGTGAACATATCATCATCTACTCACTGACATAAAAATGCTGGGATTTATGGAAGTAAAAAGCCAGGGCTTGAGAAAGGCTTATCTAAGTAAGTGCCAAACCAGCATTTAGAACTATTTCGCTCTTTTTCTAGACTTTATAAAAAACATGCATAATGTGCCATTATTCTCTCACCTGGGAAATAAAAAAGATTGGTATTAAAGTGAATACGATTCAAAAGGACTTTACACTTTTCTTTGGAGATGATTTTGCATATGGGCCTCAGGAAGAGTGAGGAAGGTTGTCAATGTCCTCCTTTTGTGTATGGGTAAACAGGCTAAACAACCTACCCATGAACATACAGACAATGGTTAGCGATTTTGGCTTCAGATTCTACACTTTGAACACTCACATTTCTCTCCATGTGCCAGAGACACCTCAAATGGTGTCTGTAATAGATATAGACTGTGACCACAGAAATGTCACAGAGTAACACCTGTAATTCCTCTCTGATTTTTCCCAACACCACATTCTCAAAATGTCTTCTTGGACTATGCCTTCATCAATGAAAGTATGAAAAAAAAAAAGTTTCAAGATACAGCTTTTGGGAGTGATGTTTGTGACCTGGACATTTCCAAAAGGAATAGGAAGTCGGCAGGTTTGTTATTTTAAGAACTGCTAAATGGGAACAGCTGTGAAGAGACAGCCCTGAATGTGTAACAGAGCATCACCTCTCTCTAGTATCTCACTTGTAAACCCTCAGACTATTTCTGTTGTCAAAACTGAGCGTTACATCATTTTCTTGGAGGACACAATAAATATTTCCACCTTTCAATAGAGCAAATACAAATATACAAAAGAATCTTTCTACCTCATTAGAATTTTTGTAAGAGAGCCATTTTGATTTCAAAGGGTGAAATGAAATGAACAACCTGCAAAACCATGGCATCGCTGCAGCTAAGTTCTTGGTAAACACAATGTACCGAGGTGATACTGTGTTCAGTTTCTTCAGATTAAATATATCTCATCCTCAGATTTATACTGGCACTTTATGGCTTCTGCAAATGACTGTCTCAGCACTGCAAAGTAATTCCACCCTGTCATATTTGTCTTTGGAAATTGTAACAAATTATGGTGATTTATAACATCAAACTCAACTCTTCCATTTTTTCCCCCAGATGGGAACGTCACTGATGGCAAGATGCTGGGCCATCCATTTACGCGGTGTGGAGGGTGACAGTGAAACATGTTTCATCTCTCTTGCCTGACACTCTCTTTATCAACATAACTCAAGCTGTCACAGCACCTTTGCAAGGGGCCTGAAACAAATCTAAAGCTCTCCTACTTGCATGCCTACTAATGAGGTGTGACTCGCCTCTCCTGCCTGCCTTGCCCTGCCGAATCTCCTTGCCTCTGACCCCGGCCTCTTCTCAGTCAATGGAAGTCAAACCATCATTTGTCTTTGAGTAAGGACAGGCAATGAGCAGAGGGGGAAACTTTGAGGAAACTCTCTCCGCATGTACTTCTGCTTTACTGTGCTTTGTCCAGAAAAAAAACCATCTCGCACCAGCATCGTGAGAGCTTAATGAAAGCCCATCCGGGGGTTAAAGAGCCTTGTGATCTTCTCCTCAACACTTGCCTAAGGCAAGTAGATTTTCTAATTGGCAAGTCAAGCACTGAGCTTTTTCTCAGCAAAGTATTCTCATAGCAAAAGATGAATAATTTATTACATCTGTTCTTAAACAGATACATTTTCCTGGTAGCCTTTTAAAGCAAACTTGTAGGAGAATTCCAGCTTCATCTCAAAATAAATAAATATATTGCTCTTTCTAGTGTTAGAAAGGGAGAGTAAGACCTGGTTTGAGCAGTGCGGGTTACACATAGATTTATTTTTGCAAATACACTTCCAGAAGTTTCACAGTGGGAGCAGTAGAATACTGGACTTTACAAAAACCTGACCCCTACCTTAACAAGTGCTGGGATACTTTGAAAAGCACTGTTTTGGCCAAATAAAGCAATTGCCAGGAATTCTTGCCTGCAGGGTCCTATAGAGTGGCAGAAACAACAGATAATAAAAGAAGGGTGAACTAGGTCCGTCTCTCAGCCTGCCTTGATAAGATGCGTTGCTCACAAATTAGAAGCTCAACAAAAACTTCATTTATTTGCCACCCGTGATGGTTACAGTTCTCTGCTTATGGCAGAGATCACTTACAGGGCTGGGCAGAGGGAGAAGTCAGGGAGGGGAAGGAGGGGTTTTAACAGTCTCCATTGGAAATCTTTTCTGAGCTCCCTCTGCTTTAGCAAAATAGATTTCACATGATGCGAATGGGAAAATGGAAAGCTAAGGAAGTGTAACAACCAAAATGCACCAGCCAAGTCAGATGTAAACGTGTCATGTATTTTGTCGTGGGAGTAGTGGAGCTTCAGTCATTGCAGCGGCGTAACAGAGCCATCCTGGTACCTGTAGTGGCTTGGGGGTATGGGCTGTGGTACCCACAAGCAAAGGGGAAATAAATTGATCAAAGATATCCTAGACACGTGTACTGTCCTAGATTAAGTAAGGAAATAAATAAATAGAAAGACTGCCAAATACAGTCAGTCCTGAAATTACTCTTGAAAAGATGGTTTTATTTCTCACCTCAGCATGGTTGCAGATAACTATCATTTGACAATTTTTGCTTGTATTTACAGTAGCTTGATAAAATGTGTGTAGGCAAATGTGTGTGTGTGTGTGTGTGTGTCTATTTTTAGCATGCTAGGTTGGATGTATCAAACTGAACCACAAGTAACGTGGCAACAAAGGAAATAATTTCACTAAAATTACATAATGTAAAACAAATAATTGGAATACCTACATTAAATACAATTTGCATGCAACATCGCATTATACAATTGCTGACATGCTGCAGAGAGGTATTAGGTTTAAAGTAACTACGTTTAGAAAGCAATTTGCAGAATTTCTGCTCTTTTGCTAGCTTGAAAAGCAGTGATAATATGTTTTTTGCAGCTGACAAGCGAACAAAAAGCAATAATTGAATGGTACCATTTTACCCACAAGGCAAGCTGATAATTAGAAGTTTAACAGACAGTTTGGATTTAATCTGAGCAGTGGCAGCCACTCTTTTGATTTTTCTTCTTCCTTTTTTTTTTTTTTTTTTGGACTAAATAAAGGTGTGTGTGTGTCCCACTTGTCAATAACAATGGGAAAAATAAGTTATTTTCTATCCCTGGCTCATGTCTGATACTGGGCCACTGGAGTGCAAACACAGGGAATGATTATGCACTGGAGGGCAACAATGTGCATGTGAAAACAAATATAAGGAAACAAGGGGAAACCAGTTGCTAGGGTGGGGAACGGGCAAACATGCCCAGCCACGTCTTTCTAGGGCAAAGGAAGGGGTTCCTAGCCACAGCCTTGTCTCTCACCCTGGGCTGCAGTTTCTGCCCCATGACAAGGGTGGGGGGACACTGGTGGAATCCATGCTACCCCAGCAGAGTCTGGCACAGCAGGGTGAAGGTGGTACATCCATGGTGCACCTGCTGCCAAAATCCCTAAAAGTGCAGCTAGAGAGCTGGAGGAACACACTGAGAGGATGAGGAGGTTTGCCCTTACCCAAAGGGAGGGCAGGGCACTGCTTAGTGATGGGAAGTGCCCCAGGTCACACCCTTTGGGCGCAGGCTGTGATCACCCAAGTGGATTCCCAGCCCACCTTGGGTCAAGTGAAACCTGGGCCAGAAATTAGTACTTTTTCAGGTCAAAGGGAGCAAGACCAAACCCCAGTCTCACATTCTCCTCTTCCAAAATAAAAAGCTGTTCTTTCAGTCCAACAAGCCAACAGCAGGTTTCACCTGCCTTCTCCATGGCTGAATGTTATGGAATTAACATATTACTGATGTCAACAGTAAAATAAAAATACTGTTGAAAAATACTCACTATTAAACACTAAGGAGTACATAAACCAATTTTATAAAAACACAGAGACTTCTGGGAGCACTAGTCAGATTAGACAAAGACTGAAGACTAAGCAGGCCATTCTCTTTCAAGAACATTTCAACTGTTTTTATATCCTGTCCAGAAGCAGAATTCATTTTCCTTTTGGCTTTTGATTTTTTATTGCATCTGAAAGTGAGATCAATTAAAACGTCCTCAATAATCTCAGGCTTAATTGGAAGCCAATTAAGAACTTCAGCAATCTGCAGATGATAGTATCCATTGTTAATCATGTTTATTCTCCCAGGAATTCACATTAAATAAAAGTGTTCTGAATATGTTACATTTCATACAGCACTAGGAGACAGATACATTTCCACATAAAATTACCAGATGAAAGCAAATTTTTGAAATGTGGAACATATCCAAAGAAGTTTTCTTACGTCAAACGAGGAAGAAAATAAACACTTTTTGTTCACATATTTTTCAGTAACTTAAAGCTTGCACTCGCTGTGAGCGCATTAGGGGACAGATGGTCATTTCAACTTACTGGCAAAACATTGTCAACATTTTTGTTTCTCTTATGATGGAAGGCAGCACCTGAAAAAACCCTCAGAGCAAAGCAAGGCAATGGATTCTGCCTTTACTGTGCCTTTTGCTACCAACACCAGCATCACCAAGCCTGACCCTTCCATCTAGAAAGTAATACTGCTCTTGAAATGCTCTAGATTGACAGCCATGGAGATGAAACTCCTGTTCTCACTATGGGATATACACTAAACACATACACAAACTACGTGGGCTGATCCCTACATTGGCTGGCTCCCACCGTCCCTAACATGTGCCCTCAGTTCCAGCAGCCTCTCTGTAATGAAACCTCCTGCAGAAGCCACCAGAGACACCTTTTCTCCAGCAACTGGAGCCAGGTCAGCAGTTTATTTTAGGTAAACTATTGAATTGCCACCAAATTCTCATCACTTGCACCCTGATTTACATTTGGGGTGTGACCTAGGGAGTAAAAAGGTCCATAGGTCACTACTAGTCACCCTACAGATTATTTATTTTCCTGTTCTTAACTTTAAAAAGATTTGGAAACAAGGCAGAATAGGTGGAGTTTTAAGTATCAGTTATTTTCCTTGAAATAAAATCAGAAGCAAACCAACTTTTCAGTGGAACACTGTATTAATATCCAGTGCACAAGTCATTATTAATATTACTGTAATGAGTGCCAAGTGAATTAACAATGGCTGTGTGCTTATTTTAAAATTATTCACATTTTTTATGCTTATTCTCAATTCAGCCATTATGCCCTTTATATAGGACGTGGGCTAAAAGAGTAGTTGAATGTAGCCTGTAATAGAAGCACAAGAAAAAGTCATTGGGAAAAATAGTTCAGGCGGGAACAATTAGCCTGCAATATTCCCTACTATTTCACTCCTTGCTTTAAATGTGTATGTCAGAGTGAGCATTCTGCATTCCTCTAACGTCCATTAATTGACAGAAATGCAGGCTTGCGTACTTTCAGAATCCGAGTGCTCAGATTCCAGAGCGCTCCTTTCTCTGGAGATGAAAGAACTGAAAATCAAATGTGGATCTTCCAAATAAGAATGCAGTGTATTACCACTCAGTTATTAGGGAAGAAAAGTACTCCTCTGAATGCCCAACATCAAGGTCTTATTCCTAGACCCACCATAGTAATAAAAGTAATAAAGATCTACCTGAGTAATGAAAGTCACTGACAAAGTCACTTAACTCCCCATGCCTCAGTACTCAAAGTCACATGAATAAGTCTCAAAGCTACAGGGGACTTAAGTTAAACTATGTATCATGCTAAAGAAAAGAAATGAAAAGAAAAACAAGAGAAGAGAAGAGAAGAGAAGAGAAGAGAAGAGAAGAGAAATTTGGCATCAAATCTGCATCCTGATTTTCTGAGCCTGTGGCAGGAGTTGTGGGTGAGTGGTGTACGCTGAAAATCAAGCCATTGCTACAGCCTGTAAATACACATTCAGGAGGCAGACTTTGGGATTAGCTATGTGAAGGTTTCATGCTAATCCTCTGGTAGTGTGTGCCCTAACAACCAGCCTACAGAATGTCTTTTCTGGTCTTTCACATGTTGTTTAGGGAGGGCTAAGTGTGGCTCACCACATCTCAGAGTTCATCTGGACACTTGCACCCTCACTATGAATCCCTGTATGTCCAGTTTCATGATATCCATCATTCTGGGGGAGGAAGCTCTTGATTGAGGTCTGCAGAGATACCAGTGTCATTCACAGCCCATTTGGACGCCATAGGAATGTCTAATCAGTTAAACAGTGTGTCACACATGTTGCAGACTGGAAGTACTTGTGTTTGTAGAGCAATAGGACAACTGGGATCTCTGATGAGCCACATCAAATACTGGTTTCCTTATGTCAGCAACCCAGAATCGATCAAGGAGTTTTGCAGCTCTAGCAACTGCTGTCAACAGCTCCAGAAATAATATACTACACGTGAGAGTTGTTTAAAAATCCCCAAACCAGCAACACATTTTATTACACTGAACTGGTGCACAGCTTCTTTTATATTCAATTTGTGGTGGCAAGAGGCTTAAGTAACATGTTGCCTACAGATACAAACCAGAATAGACTTGCAGTTTGCTCACAAATACTTTTCTGGAAAAGGAAATACCACGTGGGATATTATGTATGGAAGTTAAAGGCTCTATAATGTATTATATATGTAATTTTTGTGTATAAAGATATGTATGAAATATTCACATTTCTGTTGCCTGAGGGCCGGCAATATGAAAGACACAATTCAAGTGAAAAAAAAAAGAGTAAAAAAGGGCTATGCTGTAGTATTTTGTTTGGTGGTTTGTGTTAATTTTTTCGGTCTTAAGCAGCACACTAGACTCCCAGGAGACTACGAAGCTCTGACTTTTCTTGGCAATTCGAATCTCATCTTTCAGCAAGTTATTACGTAAACAGCCAGATTGTCTGACAGCACCCACAGCAACAAAGAGTTAATGCCTCCCCGCCAGTCTTAATTCACCCCATTGTGTTTGGGATTGCAGGGACGGAAATGATCACACAGTAAAGTGCTGCAAAGTGCAATCTCTCCAGACACAATGGGGTTGAGTTAAAGGACACGAGGCACTTAACTTTGAATTTCCTTGCTTTCATCCAAACGCTGTTACTTTAACAGCATGTTTTTGCAGTTTTGTTTCTTCTGGTTTTATTTTACGACATGGAAGAAGTTAGATGCTCGTTTGATGCACAGCAAAATTGTCACACGCTTTCATTTTCAGGCCGAGTTGTGTTTCTGTATGAAAAGGAATCGTATTTAAAAAAAAAAAAAAGAAAAAGGAAGCTGCATTTAGAAACCTGACCTTTTGCATGTCAGATTGGACCCGAAGTAATTTGGTCAGACAAAGGAAATGGGGTGGTTCTAGCTTTACAACCTGGTAGAACATGGTTCACATTAATGAAAGCTGATTCACATGTTAGGAACTTGCAGTGATTTTCTTTTCTAAGTGTGTTAATTTCTTTCCTTATCCCTCAGCACAGACTTTTCGATGCTATGCAGATTGGTTTTATCAGCCCTCCCAGGATGGGCAGATAATGGTTTCTCTCTCAGAGGCTGTCAGATTACAGTGAAACTGGCTTTTCTGTTAACAACACAGGCATGTATATACAAAGTGAGCTCCCTACAGAATACTCTCTCAGAACAGGCCAAATCATTCTTTACTTCCATATATGTCCTTTAAGGTCTGGGCAGATGGCCTCAGGATGGATAACTGTGAATAAATTGTAGAGCATATGGAAATACCTCTTATGTTAACATGGAAATATGCAACACTCATGTTAAAACAGCAATAGCCTATAGCAAATTATTTTCTTATGCATATTTTCTGTATCATGTAGTCCAGGCTACATCCTGCCCTATAAGAATATCCACAGGAATACGTCAGCACTTAGGGCTGTAAAGAAATATGCTCCAGCCTCGTACAAGCACTTCCTGCACCAGTGGACAGACTTTGTTTTCTTCATTTTCCCATTGTGCCATATGGGAAACCACACCTGAAATCCCCAACCTCCCTGTGGTTTCCCCAGGGTGTGCACCTATGCAGTTTCTTAACTTACTTTTACCCCTTAGGGACACAATTTAGCCCTCTGTAATGGTGAATGGCTTAAAGGAACGTCTGTTCTGATTATTAATTACATAATAAATGTCAATTTGATAACATAATACAAGCACTGATTTGTGTTATAAATTGCCATCTGCAATTACATAAACTGTTTAATTTTAATGGTTTATAATTGCTACATTTCTGAAAGTTATGCAGTGCAAAAAATGCTGGACTGGATTCAAAATATATTGGCATGCCTGCAGTTACTGAAAATGGGGAAAAAACCAAAAGCAAATACTTTATGTTGTATTTGCAGCACTGTAGTGTTATCAGCCTGCACAAATGCTATAATTGTCATCTGTAAAAAGACCAAAGAAAAGTGCTTTGGAAAGAGAAAATACATCACACAGGTCGTGGCCCAATCCATCAGTCATTGCATTCCCATGTAATCTTTACTTAGCTGAAGTCAATAATGTTAGCTATCGAACAGGGGTGACAGGGCTGAATGGAAGTGATAAAAAATGAGAACCTTTTAATGAGAATTTTTTAGTCACAGGGCCTGATCCCATCAGTATTTTCTACTGGACGTGCTGCTTACTCCTGTGAGCAACTGACTTTGCTCTCCTTGTGCCATCTTAGAAGGGCTGGCAACACAAGTCTCTGGACTTAACAAAACCCAAACATGACAAAAGAGAAAAAAACAGCCCTAATGGACCTGCCCATCACCTGCCTGCAGCCAAGCCTGCTGCAGTTATTCTTCACTGCTCAGAACATCCCAAGCACAGCAGCAAGTGTTTACTTTCCTAACAGTTACGCCAGGAGGACCACAAGGAGATGTCTACTCAGGGGTACGCCCAGCACATTTCCTACCGGGCCAGTGTGCCTGCCACGAAGACCAATGCTCATGGGGTAGTGGCACCACACTGCCCCGCCTACAGCTTTTCCCTGGTGCACAGCAATGTTGCATCATGCAACAGATTTAGGGTGGAAGTCTTACTTTTCAGGTCATTTATCATTATTGTTAAAAAGAAACACTTTAGTATCAAAGTGGAAATCATGTGCTGTTTACAGTTTATTTTGCTGACATTTTTGAGAGTGTCCCATGGACAAGCCCAGCTGAAACCCTTCCCATGGATGCTCTTTCATCCTCAAGTTTTCCTGCACCTCAGCTCACCGTCCCCACCTCACACTGTTGTCCCAGTGGCGAGCTGAGCTCTAGGCGCCACTCTGAGTTAAATATAACCTCTCTCCTTTTCTTGGAGGTGTGATTTTAACCTGGACCATGTTAATGATTCAGTGTACAGGACAGCTCATCTGCCAGATGTCTGCCATGGATGAGTAGGGGGTGAGGGCGGAGGTGGGAGCAGAAAGGAATAGGCAGGGTTGGTCATGCATCAGTATCTCAGAGTGATGCTGTCACGGCTTCCTAAAAGACTTCAATTCACAGTAGGATGTTGCAATAGGAATAACCTCAGAAATGTTTATCTCAATGGGATTTCAAAACCTCATCCTCTCTTCCCTTTTCCCTTGTGGAGTAGGAAAATTCCTCCATGTCACAAAGAGAGGAGGAGGAGGAGAAGGCTCTGAGCAGATCCTACTGATCTCAGTGTTTAGTCCCACCAAGGTCCTTTTGCCTTTGGTGGATACAGTGTCTCCTCCCCACCTTGAGCCACATCCCCCAGTTAGCACCTGGTCAGAGTTGGGTTTGGGGGAGCTTTTCTGTCTGCTGTTTTGGGGTTTATCAAGCAGCCTCTGCACACAGGCCTATTTGGACAACAAAAATATTGATGAAAAACAAGTAACATGTCAGTGCACATGGGGAGAAAAACTATGGAAGTTTTCCTCAGAAAAGGGGAATCACTTCTTCTGAGATTTATTTTAAGAGCATCCACAGGAGTATTTTTTGAAAAACATATGCTACTTATTCACATGCATGTGACAGAACTCATATATGAGGAGTGATACAGAACATAAACGTAGGTGTTGCACATTTCGTATGTGCATATGTTCATAGCCTATTCCCAACTTCTGTTTCTGAAATACTTCATTACACATATGCCATTTCCAGGTTCAGTATTTGGTTACCTTTGGCTTAAAAAAAAATGTGATTAATGTGTTCAAAAAGATGTGGGGTCTAAATTGCCACTTTTATTGGCAGAATTACAATGGTTTCTTTTATAAGAAAATGATGTCAAAATAGGCCTAAATCTTCAAGATGATTCAATTTGACTTTGTAGGAGTTGGGGCACCACCAGATTAGAACACCATAAAATAGCACAAACTCATCCACTTTCATTTCCCTTGCACTTCCTTTCCTTTCCTTTCCACATTCAGCACAATTCATGAAATGAGAGAAACTGCAGTTTGTCTGCAAGTTGATAGCATTTACTTTTCTTAATTGGCCAAAAATTGACCCTCATCCTACAAGGACTAAGACAGAATGTGAGTCATGTATATGATGTAACTGAGAGTTATTGAAACTTCGAATATATTTATAGCAAATTCATGGGAAAGTAAGCTATTGGCCCCTGCCTCCTACTCTTCTGCCATGGCTCTGACACTGGTGCCTCAAACCCACGTACCAAACAAGATGGTCACTAAGGGAGTTGGGTCCTGAAGCAGGAGAAAAGCAGCAGCATTTTTTGAATAGCCAAAGAGTAGATCTGCTGGCCACAGACCCATACCCAGCTGGAGCTGCACAGCATGGCCTCAGCCATGCAGGCAGCCTGTGATGCTCGGCCAGGGCAGCAGCTCCCACACTCCTCTGCTGCTGCTCTCGAAGAAAAAGGCGTTCAAAGGACTTGCATTAGAAAAGTTATTGACAGGAAGAACAAGGGTTTGAGCCAACTGTCTTTTGTTTGCTGAGGATATAACCAAGAAAATGGTGGGCAATCAGCCAAGATAAGGTGACTGCCATGAGACAACTCATTTTTTCTTAATTCACAACTTCCTCAGGTGTAGCTATTTTAGACCACATTTAGACCGTAATTATTGTAGCCATTTAGTTCAGCTTACAGCTTTTAAATTGTCAACCTTCAGAAAAGCTTAATGAACTACAGAAGGACATAAACTCTGTGCTTTCCCGCTGGTGACGCAAAGAAGCAGAAGGAAGACCAATCAATAGTTTGCTATTCTGGTATTTTTCTCCCTCTTAGGAAAGCCACCGTTGTTCTTGAAAGGCCTGGGAGCTTTCACTCTGTGACAATGCTATGAGCATTCAGAAACACCCACTGACTCACTATCACACCAGATGCTTTAGCTGTTGTCTCACAGCCCTATAACACAAACACGAGCAGCTCTGGAATTATACCACATCTTAGCACATGAGGACAGACCCCTGTCTTCCAGAAGCAGTTCTCCTTAAACTTGCATTGAAATTTGAAGAAAACTTTAATCTTCCAATGAATTTTCTCATGGTACTTTGCAAGATCTTGCTCTGCCTCTGGTGAAACACACAGTACTCACAAACGCCATGGAAAACATTTATCATCTATTTGAGTAACACATCAGACAAGTGGAAAGACAAGAGAAATTTCCCTTACAAGCATAAATAGAAAATAATGTCACTGTACTAGGGACAGTGGTTTAAAATAAACAATGTAATTTTTCAGATGAAATATTATTAACTCTTAATTGATAACACTGATAAATTACATAAGGACATCCTCTGTTCCCTGCAGAGAAACACAAGTAGCTTTGGTCTGGTGAACAAAAATTAAAAAAAAAGTTTAAAGGTAATTACCAAATGTAAAATGCAGTAAGTAACACGCCACTTTAAACTGGAAAGAAAAAAATAGAACTACATGTCAGAAAAGAAAAATAATGAATGGCCCTTCCTGACAATACAGACGTGAGTTAGAAAGAGAAAGGTTGATAGGAGCAGTTCATCAGGAAAAAGGTAAGAACCAAATAGAATAAATTTTTAAACAATTTTTAACTTTCCTCCTTTTTTTCCAGTCAAGAATTATACCCAAGAACAATCTTAATATAAGTATTACTCGTCTGTTTTCTTCTATTTATTTACAATTTTATGGTACACTTGATAAATCAGTTAAACTGGCATTACTCATGTATGGAATGGCTCTGGATGGCAAGGGGACTCCATCACAAATTTGTTACTGTGATGTTCATTTAATTCCAATAGGAAAGGCAAGAGGAAAAGCCTTCTTGGCAGATTTATTGATTACATTTCACCAGTGACCAGCAAGAGGCAAGCACTCTGAAAATCCCCAAAGGTGATCATTAGTACTGAGTAACTGTCACTAAACATTAGCACCATCAGCAGACTGGAACTAAAAGAAAGCGTGATGCTTTAAATGTGAGACCCTAGAGGGACTGCCTGTAGACCAAAGGAAAAGTGGAACATATTACATCATGGCACCTGTGCTTGAGACAGCTGATGTGTATATATATATATATATATA
>NW_010199566.1:0-4889 GCF_000695765.1 Mesitornis unicolor
GCCGCCGGCCCTGGGGCGCTGGGCGAGCCCGCAGGGGGCAGCTGGGAATCTCTGCCCGCCTCGGTGGGGGAGAGGAAAACCTGTTTTTTAAAAATGTGCTGTTAAGTAGGTTTTACCAGTTTACAACTGGGCGAGTTACTGAAGTGAGGGTGCAAGGGGTCGTTAATAAAGGAATTTACTCCTTTACCAAACTTTTAGCTGTTCATCTCTGGTGAAGTTTTTCCTCCGAGATTTCCGCTGGTGTGCGCGCCGCTTGGCGTGCCCTGGCCGCGGGAGCTGCCCCGCTCCACTCCCCAGTCGCGATCAGGTATGGACAGGGCCATGGAAAATTCAGACTCCCGGGAGGACACGAGCTCCCGTCCTTCTCTCTTAAAACCTGTATTCAACACCAGCCTTGTAGTTGACATCTGCAGTTAAACTGGTTTTCTGGAAACGGGGAAAAATACTTCAACACCGTAACAGCTGTTCATTTCTGTATTTATTTTTTTTTAAAGGAGGTATTCAAATTGACTTTGGTTTCTTTGTAATTAGCAGTTAAAGCATTAGCTTTAACTGTTGGAGGAGTTGGATAGTTGTCTGTGATGATCCTGGACCATGTAGCTACTTCTGAAAGATGCTCTGTCTATACAGGGGAAGGAAGGAAGCTTTAAAAGATTGGCCTGGCATTGACCTGAGCCGAGAGAGTGAGCTGTCAGCAGGCAATACCAGGTGCCTGGAAAGGCAGCTGTTAATAGTTTGCCCATAGCAAAGGCTTATTTTAAAGGCCATTAGGTGATGCTTGTATTTTTGACCAAAAAGGTTTTATCCATCCTACTTCTGTCCTCTTTCCTTCAAGTATTTGTTCTAGCCACCTTTTTCTTTTTCCCCAAACGTACCAAGATCATGGCTTTTATCTTGTGCTAGCAAGTTTGAAGTTGTTTAATTGCAATGTTAAAAAGTATCTTCAGTTGTGCTGTTTAACTGTTGCCATAAAAAGATATACATTTTTTTGCATGAGTCAGGAAATAAGAAAGATTGACTGTTTAAAAGTTGTCTCATGCAGGATAAATACAGTGAGGATACACTAGCGTATGCTTGTTTGCAACTGTTACTATTGTAAAGAAAATAAATGTTTTCCCAAAGTCTTTGCTTGGTGAGCAATCTGTCCTGCAGCAGAAATGAAGTATTACATTTTTTAATTTTTCTGTTGGCACTCAGGAGACAGAGATTTATTGCCTGAACATGAGACATGTTGGGCGCTACAACTGCAAGGCCATTATTCAGGCAGGAGTTCTGGCTGTTCAGCTCTTTTCTTCAGTGGGCCCTTCATTCTTTTCACTTGGGTGATCTGTTTGATCGTGATAATCTGTCTGACTTGCTTTGTTTAATCCATCTTGTCTTCCCCCCCACCCCCCTCCTTGGGCTCAGTAGCCCATGAACTAGTTACATGTGTTTATCTGGTTATGGACTGTAGTTCTTCAGATGTTACCTTGAAATCTGGTATTTCTGAAGGCTTCAGTGAGATTTCAAGATATCAGTAATATAGTCTACATATTTCTTAGCTTACCTGTGGTGTTATTTGTGAGGCATGACCTGCTGCGAGAGTGGCAACGGGTGTCTTGTGAAGGGACAGGCACCGGCTGCCCAGTGCACAGTGTTTTCATGGCTGATATCCATATATGGATGTGGTGGGAGGAAGGACCGTGGAAGCAGATAGATGCTTGAGGAATGTGCTGTCTATCATCTGCTGAGTGCCAGGACCTATGGATTTGGGCTTCGGGAGTTCATACACCACAGGAGGCAGAGAGGAGCTGTAGTGCTGTGTGGTGTGTGCACAGGCTGGCATCGCAGCTCTGAGATGTTGAGAACAAATGTGCAGGTCTTGGGCTGTTGGCTCTGACAGGTCTGGGGTGAGCACCCCGAAGTACCAAGGAAGTGGTTGCCTGCCTCCCTGCCCATGCACTGGAGACCTCTTCTGACCAGGAACTGTGGTTATTTGCAGGACATGGTTTCTCTCATCAGTAGACTGTGACAGAATGGCAGTAGAATGCAGTAGAATGCTGTGAAGCAAGCTTTAACATTAATTGAGATTAATTTAAAAAAATACACAGTGTTACATAAATAGTATTTAGAGTCTCATTTTTATTGTGATTGAAATCAAGAGTCTAGGTACCTCTGCATTTTGGGTTTCTTTTCTTCTAGTCCATTAACTTTAGTGGAAGTGTGTTGACTTACACCAGGTTGAAATGCTCAGTCTAAACACTTACTTTAGTCATATATTAAATATAAGAGGTTCTGATTATTCTAAACCTAGGAGCTGTATAGCACATCTTCAAGATTTTTAGAATCTGAACTTTGTAAGATACAGCCTTAGTTTTGAGTAGGCTGATTTTTTTAATGTTATACATCACAGCTTTTTAAAAAAGCTTTTGGAGATTTTTGGTGTCTTTCAGTCTATTTGAGTTACTCTTCTTAACAGAGCTTTTTCTTTGTTAGTTTGTCAGTTTTCTTTGTTATGAGTTTACATGTATGAAATCCTGTACTCTTTTTTTTTTTTTTTTTTTGCCATTCCACTACTACTTACTGGGGAGGGAATTGTCTTTTGTTTTCCATTTCTTTTACAACTGAGGGTATTAAGTCTCAGCATTAATAAGTTTGATTTGAAGAAATCTCAACACCAGAGGAGTTTTTCAGTTGATTCTGAGCTGTTTAGGAGTCCTTGCATAGTTTATAAACATTTGAAGGAAGACAACAAGGTCGTCTAAAACCTGAAGGGCTATTGTCAAACTTCATAATTGTTAATGGAATTTAATGCATCTGGGAATAGTGCATTACTCATTTGTAAAACAGGAAGTCTATTAACTGCTTCTGTATAAAGCAGAAATTATTTTTAGCATCTGTTGTAGAAAATTTATAAACTTCAGTCTGTTTCTGAAGAAGCCAGGAAACAAACGCTGCAGTCCAGAAGGAGGAGGTGTAATTTTGATTCAGGTCAACATGTATATATTTTTCTAAGCGGCAGTCATTTTGTTCATGTGTCTATAATACTACACTGCTCTCGGTTTTGTATGTGATGGAGAAATAAGCAATGTGTAATACTTACTTTCTTTGTCTTTACATATGTGAGATAGTAATTTTCTTTCTGCTTCTGTTTCACATTTTGCTTTTCTTTAATGATGCCTTTCCATTTTACAGTTTTAGTTTAAAACTGTAGAAAGGATCTTGTAAGAAATTGTCTTACGGCCTCTCAATGTCACAGCATTTTTGAAACTGTCTTTATGTAAGTTCAGCTTCCTGATGTCTTTCTGAGCCGCAAGTGCATTTCCGTACCGTCCTTGGATGCTTCTTGTGGAACATCTATTGCAGCAGTTGTCCCTTGGAGAAACTTCCTTTGGAGTTACAGTGTTAACTTGAATGCAGTTGTTGAGTGCATCTTGCTTTTTGAACATTTTGTATGTTACAACAGGGCAATAAACGAGACTTCACTGATAGTGGTATGAATTAGGGTACGTTCCACAAAACGTGAGTGAGCTATTTTTCATACCCAAGACCTTATTTTGTTAAAATCAGCATTCATTACAGATACTTTTTGCAGCTCCTGTTCCCGTTCATACAAAGACTTTCAGGTTAATACATCTGTTAATGGAAAACTAACAATAGTAAATTAATTTCTGAATCTAGAAGTAGTTTGAAGAGTGGAAAAGCTGCAAACCTGGATGCTTGAAAATTATCAGGGAATCACAGACTGAAGCCTGAGAATGATTTAGGGAGACTGTAGGCATGTTATGAGGGAGAGGTGCTCTTTATGATGAGAAGGGGAGGTACACAAGCAAGAAAAAACAAAATTACTATTGTGGACCTATACAACTATGTCTTAATACTCTTTCTGTTTTCACATCTTTCTCAGTAGCGCCATTGTGTGCATGTGGTTTGCAGAGAACAGAATCTTGGGACCCAAGGTCTGTCACATATCCATGGAAAGAAACTGCTGCATTATTAGCATCTTCGCAGATTTATACTGTTTGGACATTTTCTTACTGTAAAGAATCAAAGTTTTAGTCGCACCAAAGTACTTCAAGGACATGTAAAAGTACAACTTGTTTGTAGGGGAATGATGGCAAGTAATGCTAAACAAGATTCGAAAAATGTTTTTTCAAGCTTGTATTTTTTAGATCAAAAACTTGGTTTATATTTTATTCTGAATTGCCGGAATCAGCAAGACTGTGGGAAGTGATGCATAACTGCACAACATTGATTCATGTCCTACATGTTTGCTGTTCAGTCAGGAAGCCTGAAGCTTAATGTCAGATGCGTGGGTGAAGCAGTTAACCAGAGCAAAATAAATGGTTCTACTTACATGGTGCTGAATAGGGGCATTATCTTGGGAAAATCTGTTTCAGTGACTTACTGTACTTGCAATAGTTGTTACTTGGGACTGAACCATGAATACAAACTATTGGGATCCAAGCTCAAGGTCAAACATTCACTCTCATTTCTGTTCTGTAATCTCTTTTCTAGAAATGCTTTCAGAAAGATTGCAGAAATCATGTGAGTATTCTTTTTTTCCTTAGAGGTACAGAAAATACATCTAGAAATGTCAGGAAAGGTGATAAACATTATTTCCTCATCTGTAAAACGGAATCATAAGTTATTAGGAGGTAAACAGCAGTATGTGTAGCTCCTGCTAGGACCACAGTGAGTCTTGAGCTTATGGCTCTTGACTTTATATTTTTCACCATTTTAGAGCATTCGTTGTCACATCTTCAGTGTTCTTTTAGAATTTTATATGTAATACTCAATGTTGTTGCAAACCACAGAGACTAATTTGAGTCTTAAAAACTTTACTTTTGAACCATAGAAGCTGGAGCAGGAAAAGGTCTACTTGACCATTTCCAAATCAAGGAAAGAGT
>NW_010199566.1:4920-10898 GCF_000695765.1 Mesitornis unicolor
GATGTTGGGACTAGGTGTAGAACTTACATTTCCATGGGGAACTGCTTTCCATTATACGTATTTTGAAGATGAGGGCTGTTTCATGCAGGTGCTATTACTGTTTTTCTTTTTTTACTTTATTTGATATTTTAGCAGCTGCATTACCTTATTTCTGATTTATTTTAATAATATGTTGGTGGTACAAAAGCCAAATCAATGTAGATTGTGTTATTTTTCTAGAGCATGCATTATGACTCTAATTTATGACTAGAAATGTATATTCATGTTTTATTCCAAATAGTTTCTTTAGAGACACTGGACTAAGAGTGTGTATTTATGTTCCTAACAGCTATATTCATCAGGTTAAATAAATTTGTTCCGCTAAATTTGGACACTTTTGTAATGATTAGATGTGATTCATTGTCTGTAACGGGTTGCCCTTGATGAGAAACAGTATGGTTACTTTTTCAAGGACAGTAGTACCCAAAAACTGAGAATGTTTAGGAAAAGCATCCCTGTCAGGACTAGGTTTGCAGAAAGCAGTAGGAACTGAACCTTCAGTTCAGTGTATGATTTTGCTGGTGTCATTGGAACAAGCTGCTGATGGAAGTTGTCATCAGTATCTTGAAAAACAACTTACGCTTTGTAAAACTAGGATTCATGGATTTAATGCAGGTTTGACCAGGACTTTCTGCTTCTGGGGTGGATGTGCAGATTGAGAACAATTGGAGGGGAAAAGATGCTTTTGTGTATCTTTTTGTTTTGTTTTGTTTTGTTTTGTTTTTGTTTTTTTAAGCCAAGGACTTGATTTGCTGGGGAATCGAAATAGTTTTCAGGAGGGGGCATTTTCCCTGTGACAAAAATACTGTATTATACATGTGAGACTGATCAAATTTACTAGAGTAAATCACTATTTTGGTGCGTTTTTAAAAAAAAAATTTGTGAGGTCTCTGCATAATAATTCGAATTACACGTTTATTATAATAATATGTACGCAACTAAACCATACATAGGTTTACTTCTTAATTGAAGTGTTATGCAGCATACAAGCATCTTTGACTTAAAACCAGAGATCTTCCTGAGGATGTTTCCAATTAAGGTAATACTTGATCTCCAATATTGAAAGAGACTAATTTACATTATGTTTAAAAGAGGAAATTTCAGAAATACGATTACTTTTCCAGATGAAGTTACTTGATTGCAATCAAATTTAGATCAAATTAAGAAAAATACTCTTTAGTATTCATATATTTTTATTTCACCTGTGCGTTCTATGTGAAAGACCATGGTCTTGAATCAGCAATGCAGTCCTCTAGTTTATGTGGTGTAAAACAAACAAGAACTTTGGTCCTGACTGAAAGTATGTTGTGCCGGTATTCACGTTTAATTCTTCAGATGCTTGGGAGTGTTATGGTACACTTAACCACCAGGATGGCCTCCAGACCCTGGGGTGATGCCCCTCTTCTTCCTTGGGGTATTCAAACAGTTCCCAGTGCAAAAGGCAGAAGTAAAGGCTTATTCACTGAAAGTCAAGTGTCCTACGTGCATGTTCAGGAACCTGTTCCCTTCCCTGGTTTCAATAGGCTTTTACCCATACTCTCTCTCATTCCTTAAATGTTTTGTAGGTCTCACCTTTCCCATCTGTAAATTAAGTATGGTGCTACTGAGCTTAATAAAATTCTATGTTTGTGTCGGGTTCAGCCAGGTCTTTTGCAGAACGTCACTGATCTGTGTGGGTGTACTATTAGATGGGTGAAAAACTAGTGGGATAGTTGGGTTTAAGAGTGGCTAGTTGGTTATAAAGTTACACATGGAGGCTGGTAAGCAGTAGAGTGCCCCAGATGCCTGTTGCAGGACATGTCCTGTTTAATGTTACGCTTGACTTGGAAGGTGACCAGGTCTTGCTCATGAAGTTTGCGGATGATGCCAAACTGGTGGAAGGGGTGAGCAGTGGATGTGCTTGAGGGCAGGACAGCATTCAGAAGGACCTGAGCAGGTTGGAGGAGCCGGCTGGCAGGACCTTTGTGAAATTCATAGGCTGCCCAAAGAGGTTGTGGAGTCTCCTTCTCTGGAGACATTCAAAACCCACCTGGACGTGTTCCTGTGTGACCTAGTCTAGGTGATCCTGCTCTGGCAGAGGGGTTGGACTGGATGATCTTTCGAGGTCCCTTCCAACTCCTAATATTTTTGTGATTCTGATTCTGTGATTCAGCAAGGATGAGGGCAGGGTTCTGTGTGTGGGAAGGAAGAGCCCTTTTGAAGGGAAGGGTTCTCCTTCACTCAGCACTTGTCAAACCACACCTGGAGTATTGCATCCAGCTTTATGTCTGCACCCCACCCTGCCCCAGTACAAGAAAGATGTGGATAAACCAGAACAAGTTCTGCATGAGGCCACTGTCAGAGAGCTGTAGCGCTGCCCTGTAGGAGAAGCTGAGAGAGCTGGGCTGGTCCAGCCTGGAGAACAGATGCTTCATGGGGGCTTAATGGCAGCCTGCCCCCCACCGCCGTCAGGTTATCAGAAGGTGGCAGGACAACAGGTCATGGTTATAAACTGAAGTAAGGGTGGTTCTAACTAGACATAAGGGCAATATTTTTCTCAAGGAGGACAACCAAGCAGGAGAACAGGTTGCCTGCCAAGGCTGTGCAGTCTCTGTCTTTGGAGGTTTTCAGGATCTCAGTAGATAAAGCAGCCTGATTTCACCTGGTGGCTTCGAGCTGCAGGTTGGACTACACGACCTCGTAAGGTACCTGCCAACCTGACCAAGTCTGTGATTCTGTATTTTGCCTTCCAATAATAATCTGTCATTAGAGGGGAAGACTATAAATATTAAAAAAAATATCCATAGCAAATCTATTGTGAATAGGAGCCCTCAGACAAATCTGTAAATACAGTCTTTGCTTTCTTCCTCTTTCCCCCTGTTGCAGATGATGTACTGGGCAGGAATCTGCTCTAGGTGAATAAATGTTTTAAATAGTACCCTTTAAAAAGGAGGATCAGAATACCGGTCTTTGGTGTCCCTGCAGATCGCTGCTTCTTCAGGGCTTGCTGCCGCATTGTTCCCTAACTTCTAGCAAGATGCTGCTTGATGTGAGAAAGGGTGGCAGAAAAAGAAGCAAAATAACATTTTGGGAAATGGATTCTGAATGCAGTCTGAAAAATGTGCATCTCTGCGGATTGACCTTGTTTACATTGCAGGTGGTAATAGAATTTCTTCTGATTTTAACTGAGCCAGAAACTGGGCTTCATATTTATTTTCTACTTGAGCCTGTGCAGTTTCTTCTTATTCCATTGCTTTTGCTTTAGGTAGTTTAGTTTGATAAATTTAAGAATAAAATCAGTACAGTATAGAACTGTTAGCTATTAATAAAACCAAATATACATTAAAAAATAATGATCCAGTCTTGATCCAGTTTGCTTCTATGGCTTACAGAATGTGATGGTAAGCTGTCATAATGTCAGTGCTTACTTCCTTCACACCCACTGTAGTATAAAAACATCTGTTTTAAAAAAAAAAGTCTGTAGTCTGTGTTTCTAAGGAGTAGTCTTGTATGGAGAACAAATTGAGCTCTCAGTTTTTATTTTTTCTGTGTGACAGAGCCATCTTGAGGTACTTAAAAAAAGCCTTCTGCGTTTCACATTCTTTTTTTCTCCTTGCTTCTCTGTACCCTCAGAAGAGTCTATATATCATATTTCAGCAAAATTCACTTTCCAGCAGGAGTTCTGTAGTTATAGGTAGGAGATGACTCAATGGGCATTACACAGCAATATTCAGTTAGTGATGTGGTCACAGGAGGATTTTAGGTACTCATGTGCTTCATCTTCATCGAGTGGGTTTAAAAAAATAATTAATTTTAGGCTCTCAGGATTTCTTAGAGAGGTTGCTTTACAGCATGCCAGAACTAAGCTTTCTCTGTGAGTCACAGTTCCTTGGAAATGAATCTCCTCATTTCATCTCTTCTGTTTTCTATTAAAAAAATGCTCCCTGGCTCATTCTTTCTGCACCGTTAAGAATGAAGAATCCTGATGTCGCTGCAGTTACAGTGCACACTCCTTAAAGAGGAGGAGTGTCACCTTTACAGTTTTTAGGGTATTAGAGCTGGAAATCATGGCTGCATGTGCCTCTTGGGAGCTCAGTGGATAGGTGCTCTGCATTGGTCCTGTTTTTGCCTTCTGACTATTGTAAAAGTAATGACTTTTAGAAAATAGTCTTGATGAAGTGGAAATGCAGATGTTGATCAGTATTTGTATCCAGGTAGCTGAGAACTGGCGGTCTGTTGTTCATTCTACAGTTAGAGGAGACTATCAAAAGAAATCTGATGCACAGCCATAGCTGAGAGACCTTCTAGTCCTCGAGGTAATGAGAGGGGAAACTGAGTCGGAGAGAGGAACACCAACTTTCTTCTATAGTCTTTGGACAAGTATAAAGGTGCTTTTGTTTTCTTTGCTAAAACTGCCATTTGCTGTGGAATCAGAATTCCAGTCTCATGGATGCCAGGCCACCAGCCTTTATTGTAGAGGTGTTAGTGCTCAGGGATTGTAAGGTCTGCTGTAGGACACTGCAGACTCCCACCTCCTTCCATGCCAGCTTTCATGGCTGAAGGTGAGTGCTCTTGGTGTAAAATTTGAGATAATAGAACAGAATAGGCTATTTCAGGTGGAAGGAACCTACAGCAATCATCCAGTCCAGCTGCCTGACCACTTCAGAGGTAACAAGGTTTAAGTGTCTTATTAAGGGCATGGTCCAAATGCTTCTTAAACACTTACAGACTTGGGGCATTGTCCACCTCTCCAGGAAGCCTGTTCCAGTGATTGATCACCCTCTCAGTAAAGAAATGCTTCCTAATGTCCAGTCTAAACCTCTCCTGACCCAGCTTTGAACCATTCCAGTGCGTCCTAGCACTGTACCCCAGGGAGAAGAGATCAGCACCTCCCTCTCCACTTCCCCAGGAAGCTGTAGAGAGCAGTGAGGTCACCCCTCAGTCTCTTTTTCTCCACACTAGACAAACTGCCTTCCAGCCCTCTGGGAATAAGTGCTGGGAGCTGACCTTGGGGATCATCTCACTCAGCCGATGCTGGTTTCTGGTGCAAGTGCCGTTGGAGATCTGACAGCTTCCACTGCACGGAACTTTACTGTGTGAGAAATATCGCCTAGGAATATCTGATTTTATGTGGTATTTTAATTACATTTTCTTTTTCTTAAATGTTAATTTAAAATTTAGAAATCATTATAAACTTGTTGAGGCCTAAATAAATTGCAATATATTTAGAGTCTGATTTTTTTTTTTCTTTCAAAATAGAGGCATTTAACATGGTTATTGCTGATTTTTAAAGTCACACTTACAAAGTTGCTAGCTAAGCTGCTGGAATAAAAGCATGCTGCCTTGCTACAAATCAGTTTTTAAAACAGCAGTAGTCTTTTAGGCTCAGAATATTTCCTTTATTTGCGTTTGCTCAGATAGATTGGTTCAATGACTAACCTGTTGTAAGCAGGCAATTAAACTGGGAACTCCTCAGGTTGGAAAGCTGTCCTCTTCCAGGCTGTAAACATGAGTAAGAGCTGCCTGCTTCTCCTAACAGTTTGACAGGAGAGGACCAGGTGAGAACATCAAGAAGCAGCTGGGAAGCAAGGGACAGTCTTTTGGCTAGAGTGGGTCACCTGCCTCTCATAAACTTGTCTGGGTGCTCCTTTGCATCTCTCACAGCATCTGCTGTACGTTGGGTACTTGTGGGAAATGTGGGAAAAGAGATGGAAAGGACGCAATCTGTAGACCACCACCATGCTACCTCTTTACTTTCACCTGAAGGAAAGGAGGTGATGAGCATTGGGTCAGGTGACTTGTCGGGTAGCTGGAAGCTGATGAGAGACCTTAACCTTTGAGGTAGGTAACTTCAAGAGCCGCTTTCTGTCCCTGTGTTTCTGTGAGTGCTGTGGAGCCTGGAAGGGAGCAGTGTGAGTCATTAACTGGAGGTTATACTGTGCTTGAGAAATCAATTTTGT